>NW_026867479.1:0-189398 GCF_020745735.1 Hemiscyllium ocellatum | reverse complement strand
ACGAATCAATGGAATTCTGTCCAGCAACACAGCGGTTAAAGTTTCTGTGTTCCATGGTGAAGTCGTGCAATTACATTCAAAAATTACACATTATTTATTTAAGTTTTTTTTAAGACACAGTACAGCCTTAATTACAAGAAAATACCAATCAAATGTAATAAGATGACATGATTTACAGCAGGTTAATCCAATGATATTTCCTGGGAAAGGAGTCTTAATTACGTAAATCATCATGCCATGGTAGCAGCTCAAGGTTCGCTCGAATGGTCAATTAATGTGTCAGTATTCATTTTAAGCAAACTCCATTGTCTTCTTATCTTTGGATTTTAGCTTAATTCTGCAAAACAGCAGGACATGTTCAGAGTTCAATCATTATTCTCAGCCATTTTGTTGCATTATTTTAAATTGAAAAGCCATTTTGTGGTTAGTAAAAATCTACATATACTTGTTGCGTCTGACAATAACCTAAATTCAAATTTTAGATCCTCACCTGAAGCATCAGAGTCTGAGAGGTGATCTTATAGACGTTTGTAAGAGGCATGGATATGGTGAGTACCTAAGGTCTTTTGCCCAGGATAAGGGAGTCCAAAGCTCGAGGCCATATGTTTTGAGGTGAGAGGGGAAGGATTTCAAAGGGACCTGAGGGGCAACTTCATGCAGAGAGTGGTGCATGTATGGAATGAGTTGCCAGAGGGAGTGGTTGCAAATCCAACCGAAGCCACACAACACTGAATACTGGGTAATTTAACATGGTCAAGCCACCCTAACCTGGACAACGTTAAACATCACAACACCAGGTTTGTGCCCAACAGGTTTAGTTGGAAGTACTCGCTTTCAGAGCACTGCTCCATCATCAGGTGGTTGTGGAGTACAAGATCATATGGAAAAAGATTAAAGTGTCCTGCCACTGAAATGATATATTGAACAAACCTGGATTGTTACCTCTTTCATCTTTTACAGTGGGTTGCAACTATCATCCATATGTAAATCTCGATAACATAAGGTTTATAACAAAAGGTAACAACATCTGGGTGGCATGATGGCTCAGTGGTTCTTAATTCTGGCTCAGTGGTTCTTAATTCTGCCTCAGTGCTTGGGACCCAGGTTCAATTCCAGCCACTGGCCATAGTCTGTGGAGTTTGCACATTCTCTCCGTGTCTGCATGAGATTTCTCCAGTTGCTCCGGTTTCCTCCCACAATCCAAAAATATGCAGGTTAGGTGAATTGGCCATGCTTAAATTGCCCATAGTGTTATACCCATTGGTCAGGGGTAAATATGGGGAATGGGGCTTGGTGGGTTACTCTTTGGAGGGTTGGTGTGGATCTGTTGGGCCGAAGGGCCTGTTTCCGTACTGTACAGAATCTAATCCAATCTCCGCTCAGGCAATGTGTTAAGTGTGAGGTAAGAGTCTGTCTTTATCCCCATCTTGAATCTGACTAGTTCTGTTTCTAAAGTAGAAATTTATAAAATACAACATGTTCTGACAGCTTGTAGATTATGCATTTTTGAGCAAAATAGAATTTATCTGAAAATATAATTCTGCAAATGCAAATTCACCCCCATGGACCTGTGTGTGCTTACATGCATGAGACAGCAAAAAAGTTTATTTCCATGCTGTGTATCTCTGCCTATTTGATAACAGATGCTTTATTTCTGTTGGTGTAAATGTTGTTGTAAGTCATAGCTGGGTACTAATAGTTAGATATAAGGCAAAGAGAATTCCTCAAGTAGGGCACTATCAGAATCCTGGGAGATCCCTATTTCTGGTTTACTTCCTAATGAACAAACATTAAGCATGAGCACCTATTTATTTCTAATTTTTTGTTTCACTTTTCTTGTTTAATTCCCTGGTACGACTACACTGTCTGGTCGGTTGTCAGGCTGGGAGATAGTGGATTGGGTTTCGATTGACTGAATATTGTATTGTCCTGGAAGGTGTAAAGGATGTGGGGGGTTGGGGAATCAAAACTTCAGAAATCCAGCAGAGCTGAGAACAGACCAACATCTTACTCCGTGGGAACAGGGAGATCAACAGAGGCCAGAGAAACCAGGACCTGAAATCAGTGTTTTGATTAGCAAGGCCAACCCTCTTCGGGCATAAGCCCTTCTTCAGGAATGAGGGAAGTTTATCTGAGCCTGCTGGACACAAGGTAGGGAGGAGGGACTTGGGGGAGGGGTGTTGGAAATGCGATAGGTGGAAGGAGGTCAAGGTGAGGGTGATAGGCCGGAGCTTCCTGTTTGACTACCCCCTCGATATTCAAAATCCAATCCTTATCGGCCTGAAGCCATGTCTATGTAAGGAGTCTCCGGTCATAATTATTCTCTTCAATGTGTGCAGTCAATTCATTCACTTTTGTAACAGTGCAGCACACATGCAGACACGCTGTTTTCGGTTTAATTTTTTATGATCTTTGCAATCCAGTTTTGATTGCTGGTACGTTTACTGTCCTTGTCTCTTTCCATCATTCTGTGATGTTCATTTCCCACATCACTACATTGCTCACTGGCCTTGATTGGGATTGGCCGTGCGAAATTACCCATAGTGCCCAGGGATGTGCAGGTCAGGTGTATTTGTCAGGGTAATGTAGAGCGGGATGGGTGGGTTCCCCTTCAGAGGGTCGGTGTGGACTCGTTGGGCCGAGTGGCCTGCTCCCACACTGTGAGGATTTTCTGTAGCTCATGGACAACGCGGAAGTGACTCTGAATGAAAATCCCTCTGTCTGGGCAAATCCTGGGGAGGGAAAATCTGTTCACTTGTAGCAACGGGAGTGAATCCAGGGAGGGAGCAGACTCTGTCAACTCAGGTATAGGACTTAATTACCAGGTGAGGAGGACAGAGATTGGGAGGAGGAGATATCTTTCCTGTTTTCCTTTTCAAAATGCACCCGATTTCCACAAGTAAATGCAACAGCACGTGCAGCTTCAAGCCGGCTGTGCATCCTGCGTTCTTCCTCTGCCTTGGTTCCAGCACTTTTGGCTTCCTTTTCCTTCTCCACCTGCCCCCCCCCCCCCCCCCCCCCCCAACCACCCGGTGTTGATACCTCAATGTTTTCTTTTGTGGGTTTTGAAAACTTTCCCAATCGTCTGAGTACAGGATTTGGGAGATTACGTTGGAGCTGTCCAGGATATTGGTTAGGCCACATTTGGAATATTGTGTGCAGTACTGGTCTGTCTGCTGTAGGAAGGATGTCATAGAGTCATGGATGTTGTGAAACTTGAAAGGGTTCAGAAAAGATTGGCAAGGATGTTGTCAGGGTTTGAGCTGAACAGGATGGGGCTGTTTTCCCTTGAGTACCAGAGGCTGAGGGGTGACCCTACAGATTACTGTAAAATCATGAGTGGCATGGATAGGATAAATAGACAAGGCATTTCCCTGGAATGGGGGAGTCCAGAACTAGAGGGTAATAGGTTTAGGGTTGGGGGGAGATTTAAAAGGGCCCTAAGGGGCTACTCTTATATTCAGAGGGCGGTGTTTTTAACGAATGAGCTGCCAGAGGAAGTGGTGGTGGCATTTAAAAGGCATCTCGTTGGGTATATGAATAGAAAGGGTTTAGAGGGATATGGGCCATGTGCTGTCAAATGGGACTAGATTGATTTAGGATATCTGATTGGCATGGATGAGTTGGACCGAAGGGACTATTTCTGTGCTGTACACCTGGTAGACAATGGTCCTCAAAATTCTGTTCCCAATAGGCTCTCCCTTAGCTCTATTGCACATGATAGCCAACCCAATTTAGTCCCAGCTGCCAGCACCCGGCCCATATAGGGGCCAAGTGATGGCAAACGTGACTAGATTAAT
The DNA here is from genome assembly GCF_020745735.1 of Hemiscyllium ocellatum. Taxonomy (NCBI): domain Eukaryota; kingdom Metazoa; phylum Chordata; class Chondrichthyes; order Orectolobiformes; family Hemiscylliidae; genus Hemiscyllium; species Hemiscyllium ocellatum. The sequence continues at coordinate 185,598 of NW_026867479.1, read as the reverse complement.
TTAGGATATCTGGTCAACTCGGACAGATTGAGCTAAAGGGTCTGGTTCTGTGCTGTGTGACTCTAATTGTCTTCAGTGAAAGCAGAAGTGTGGTTGTGAAGGCTGGACTTTCAGAGCATGTTTTGCCCTCACTGGAAGCAGCTGAAAATGTGTTGCTGGAAAAGCACAGCAGGTCAGACAGCATCCAAGGAGCAGGAGAATCGATGTTTCAGGCGTGAGCCCTGAAGAGCCCTGCAGTCCTCACTTTCTCCTGACTGGAAATAGAAGAGTTTGACTGAAGTGTATTGGTGTTAATGCCTTGATGTCTCAATTTGCTCCCACCTTCCTGGGGTCGTTAACCATTTTGTGTCTGGTCCTTCCTCAAGAAGCTACATTGCAGGTTCACCCTGAATTGACTTTTTTTGCTTCCCAAAATCAGACCTGCTCACTCTCAGCAGGATCCCAGTGTTGTGAAAGATATTAACTTTTAGGTGGAGGCATCAAAAATTCAGAGAGATGTCAGTCTTGATGTTTTTGCTTTTTCTGTCCCTGTAAGATCCTGAATCAGCACCTTCAGGGGAATTAGTTAGAGCGGAGTGGGAACAGAGGGGAAGGGAGAATGGGATGGTGCTTTCAATTTTGTGGAACAGCAAAAGAATATTCCACAGAAAGTAGAATTGCTTGTTCTGAATTTCTACCCTGCACTGATAGTGATGAGCTGCAAATGTGTTGCTTGTCAAAGCACAGCAGGCCAGGCAGCATCTCAGGAATAGAGAATTCGACGTTTCGAGCATAAGCCCTTCTGAAGGGCTTATGCTCGAAACGTCGAATTCTCTATTCCTGAGATGCTGCCTGGCCTGCTGTGCTTTGACCAGCAACACATTTGCAGCTGTGATCTCCAGCATCTGCAGACCTCATTTTTTACTGATAGTGATGAGTTTTGTAATCTCTTTTTGCAGAGTATTTGAAAATCTGAAGACTGAAGTTTCAAAATCAACGGATAAAGGGCTTATGCCTGAAATATTGACTCTCCTGCTCCTCGGCAGCTGCCTGACCTGCTGTACTTTTCCAGCGCCACATTTTTTTTGACTGACTCTCCAGTGTCTGCAGTCCTCACTTTGATGTCAATGTCTGACAGTCACTCAATCCATCAGGACAGCAACTGTTTTTGACTGTGATTTCTGTGAGAGGGATCAGTGCTTTTTGGTTCCTGTTTGAGTATGTTTTCAGCATCAGTGGGACTGGACGAGAGACCCCACTATTGCAGTGCACTGTGCATGGAGCCTGAAACAGTTATACGGCCTGGGAAGGGGATTTCACGGCAGGGAGGGGCTCTACACATGTTTGTGAGCAGCTGAAGCTGTAGCCATGTAGAAACCTGAGGAATCCCGCCCTGTGGAGAAACCGTGGAAGTGTGGGGACTGTGGGAAAGGCTTCCGTGTCCCATCTACCCTGGAGACTCATTGGCGCAGTCACACCGGGGAGAGGCCATTCCCCTGCACCGACTGCGGGAAGGCCTTGAGACATTCCTCCCACCAGCTGGACCACACGGTGGGGGAGGGGGTGGTGGGGAGTGGAAAAACCCTTCAGCTGCCCAGAGTGCAGGAAGGCCTTCATGTTTTTCTCTGCCCTGTTGGCCCACCGGCGGGTCCACACGGGGGAAACGCCCTTCAGCTGCCCCAGACGTGGGAAGGCCTTCAGTGATTCCTCCACCCTGCTGAGGCACCAGTGGGTCCACATGAGGGAGAGGCCGTTCACCTACTCTCAGTGTGGGAAGGGCTTCACCTACTCCTCCCACCTGTGGAAGCACCAGCGAGTTCACGTGCCATCGCAGGGGGATTGAAGGAGTGATGGCCGAGTCCCATTATCGATTGGACTATCAACCTGGATCCGGGGACTCCCGGGTTCGAATCCCGCCATGACAGATGGCAGAATTGGTATTCAGTCAGAAATGTGGAGTTTGGAATCTTAACGATGAGACTGTTTCAGGGAGGGGGTGGTGCAGGGGAGAAAGCCCCCATCTGATTCCCTCTCTCCCTTGTTAGGGAAGGGAACCGCCATTGTGGGAAAGGATTCACTCAGTCGTTCCAGCTGCATCCTTTACCCGGTCTGGCCTACACGTGACTCCAGACCCACAGCAGTCTGGTTGACTCTACACTGCCCTCCCTTCACTGGCAAAGGAGCGGGGAGAAACTTACTTGGAGACAGGGTATGGGTTGAAATTGCTGAGTGAGGCAATACTTCCTCCGGGTTACGGCTGTACCAAGGATCCAATTACAAAGGGACAACTTGGTGCTGGCCAATAGTAAAGACAGTGAGGGAGGGACAGGGGAGGTGTGGCGTGTGCACTTTCACCTTGAGCTGTTCAAAAAGCAACTTCTTTTTCTCTGCCTTTTTGCTGGGGGGATCTGAAGCTGTAACAAAGTTGGGTTGCAATAAAGGTTACCTGAACTTACCCCCTGGCTCAGACTCTCATTGAAAGCTTTGAGCTCCAAGAGGTTTTTGTTTTAAAGCTGCTCATTTCTTTCAGCCTCCTGCACTAAGTTTAGAACATAGAACAATCCAGCGCAGAACAGGCCTTTCGGCCCTTGATGTTGCGCTGACCTGTGAACTATTCTCAGCTCGTTCCCCTACACTATCCCAAAATCATCCATGCGCTTATCTAAGGATTGTTTAAATCTCCCTAATGTGGCTGAGTTGACTACCTTAGCAGGTAGGGCATTCCACGCCCTTACCACTCTCTGTGTAGAAAACTTGCCTGTGACATCTGCCTTAAAGCTATCACCCCTCAATTTGTAGTTATGCCCTCTCTTGAATAAGGGCACAACATTTGCAATCCTCCAGTACTAAACCCGTCGATAATGAAGACTCAAATATCAAAGCCAAAGGCTCTGCTATCTCCTCCCTCACTTCCCAGAGAATCCTCGGATAAATCCCATCCAGCCCAGGGGACTTGTTTCCTTTCACTCCTTCTCGAATTGATAACACCTGTGCATAACTAACCTCGATCCTTTCGAGTCTAATATCTAGTACCTTGTTCTTTTCCTGAGTGAACACCAATAAGAAATGTTCATTTAGCACCTCTCCGATCTCTACAGTGTCCGCACTCAACTTCCCACTTCTGTCTTTGACTGGCCCTATTCCTACCCTAATCATCCTTTTATTCCTCACATACCTATAGAAAGCTTTAGGATTCTCCTTTATTTTATTTGCTAAAGACTGCTCGTGTCCTCTCTTTGCTCTTCGTAACTCTCTCTTTCAATCCTTCCTCGGTGATCTGTAATTCTCTGTACCATCTTGCCTCATCAACACATAAGCCTCATGGAACAGCATCATAAGACACAGAACTTATATCGAAAGATCAGTGTCATGCAATTGATAGAATATATTGAACAAACTGAGATAGTCTTCATCTCTTAGAATGGGTGCGGGCTTTGGTTCATTAATATGTAACAGTGTTTTTGAGATGACTTAAGGTTTTATATAAAAAAATACATCTCCGCTCAGACAATGCAATGAAGGTGTGAGATTTGAGTCTGTTCGTATTCCAACCTTGAATCAGATTTGTTCTGTTTCCAAAGTCGGAATTTGTAAAATATTAGATGCATTGACTGCCTGCAGTTTGTGTGCTTTTTGAACAAAATTGAATGTATCTGCAAATATAATTTTGTCAATACAATTTCACCCCAAAGAGTAGTGTGTGTGTGTGCCTGAAAGAGTGTGCATGTGAGTTTGTGTGTGATTGTGCACAGAAGTGTGTGTGTGTATTCTTGGAAAGTGAGAGTGTGATGGAGTATGAGGCTGTGAGTGTGAGAGAGTGTTGAGGGGTGTGTGTGTCTGTCTGTCTGAGAGGTAGAGTATGTGTGTGAGAGAGAGGCTTAATCAAAGCAAGGGGTTGCATTTTGCTAAAACAAGGACTTGGACAGTTGGGACATGAGTCGTGTTAGAGAACACAGACATGGGGTGAGGAGCAGAGGTGGGGGCTGTTCAGGTACATAGTTCTTTGGAAGTTGCATCACTACGTGACAGGGTGGTTAAGGCGGCATTTCGCAACATTGCCTTCATTGTTCACACCATTGAGTATAGGGGTTGGGACATCATGTTGAGGTTGTACAGGATGTTGTTGAGGCCACTTTCAGAGTATTGAGTACAGTTCTGGTGGCCCTATAATAGGAGAATACTATTAGAGAGGGTTTAATAAAGATTTAACAGGATGTTGTAAGGACTGGAGGGTTTGAGTTATAAGGAGAGGCTGGGCCTTTATTCACTGGAGCACAGGAGGTTGGGGGAGGTGGTGACCTCATTGCGATTAATAAAATCATGAGGAGTGGAGGTAAGGTGAATAGCAAATGGCTCTTGTTTAGCGGAGGGGAACTCAAAACTAGGGGGCATTTTTTTAAATGTGAGGAGAGAGATTTAAAAGGAAGCGGAGGGGCAACATTTTGAAAAAGGGTGATTTGCATGTGGAATGAACTTGCTGAGGATGTGGTAGATGCAGGTACAGTGACAACAGTGATACAGCATTTGGATGGGTACATGATTAGAAAGGTTTAGAGGGAAATGGGCCAAATGCAGGCAAGTGGGACTGGTTGAGTTTGGAATCCTGGTCGGCATGGACGGATTGGACCGAAGTGTCTGTGTCTGTGCTGTATACCTCTATTGAAACTAATAGAATTCTGAAAGGGGCTGAACAAGATAGTTGCAGATAAAATGCCCCTTTGTGGGGAGGGTCTCGAAATCCGACAATGTGGAAGCAGGCCATTCAGCCCATCTATTTCACTCTGGCCCTCTGAACAGTATCCCATCCATACCCACCCCTTACTCCGTATTTCCCTTGGCCAATCCACCCCAACCTGTACATCCTTGGTCACTATGGGTAACTTAGCACGTCCAATCCTCCCTAACCTACACTCTAATCTGTAAATTACCTTCTCAAGAATGTAATTTAAGTGCAGAGCTTTTCTAAGAAAAATGTCAGTCTGACTCAACATTGGGACACAGACAGAATTCACAACTATTGTCTCTACTTATAAAAAGGGCAACGTCTCTTCGAAATGTAGATTCATTTAGATATAACTGCGTCACTTTACATATTAAGATATCCCTTTGAATGTGCCACATCCCTTTGAAATGTAATCTCGTCCGTTTACATCTCTGTATTTGCAGAAATAGCCCGTTAAAATGTCCATGTCCCTTTAAAATGCAGATTGCTCCCTTTAGATATGAGGCCGTTCCGTTAGATGTCGGAATATCTGTTTAAATGGAGCCGTGAGCTTTCCCAATGTAGACAGGGCTCCTCGAAACGTGGCAGTGTCCCCCCTGCAGCTGCAGAGCGAGACAGGAGAGTTTGTTTTTGTGAATGAGCAGTTGTAGCGCGAGGTGGCTGTTGCTTGGTGACGGTGAGGCTCCCCCGGCCCCGCCCATCCCCCCGTGCAGACGTCACGCGGGGGTGAAGGCGGTTGGGAGGAGAAGTCGCTCGAGCGGGGAAGCGGCGGCCGTTAGGAAAATGGCGCCGTGCGGCCCGGGGCAGACCCCCGTCACTGGTCACCGCCGCCTTCCTGTCTGAAAGCAGAAGCTGGACCATGACCTTCTGAAGCTGCTGCTGCTCCACTCTCAGAATGAAGATTGGGATGGGAGGCTGGCTGGAGCCGGTGCATTGACTCCCTGCTCCTAACTCCCACAGCACGCCAATCCGCTGCAGAAGGCAGCATTTTAAACCGACAGATCCTCAACAGGATCACCCAGAATACCACCTTCCTCACCAGCTGGACAGGGACCCAGACACTCCATCACCAGACCGACAATGGCACCTATTTTATCTGTGGCCACAAAGCCTACCCCTGGCTGTTGTTACCCTGGACTGGGAGCTACAATGTTGGGTGTACGGTACCATTCATTTATCACTCCCAGTCCCCTCCCTTCCCAAAGCCCATGCCACGCAGCAGACTTGCCCTCGCTGCCATCGAAGCAGCTCTCTACCTGATGTCACCCCACTCTGCAACCTTACAGTTACAGGTAGAAGCCCACAAACTCGCTGTCACAGTACAGGAGGTGGCAAACTCCACAGCAGACGCACTCGCCCGGCTGAATGTGGAGGCTGTTGCCATCTGTACTGTGCCTCTGGAGAACAGGATGGCTCTGGACTACCTACTCGATGTGAAAGAGGGCACGCGCACAGCCTGACTTCAGGGACTGGTAGCCCTCATCGCTATCATTACCGGGCTTAGAGTGCTAGCCATGGCTATCCGACTGTGCTGTTCATGCCTATGTACAATTCTGTTACCCTCTGTCCCCCTCACCACTCAGCTAACACAGATCCACTGGGAGAACATCCCTGCCTCTAAAACAGCCTCTCCTGGTCCAGACTTGGATACTGAGAGCTATCTGTCCGATACCGTGACCCCCACCCGACAATCCCCTTGGCTCCGGCTACATTGCTCCTTCTCATCCCTCACCGAAGCAAAACAAAAAGAAATGGGGGGGGGGGAAGAGATTGTGGAAAAAGATCTGCCACTCCGCCAACCCACAAAAGCAAAATAGGCCAAACTGTACCTAAAACACCCAGAAGGCCCATGCAGGCTCGCAAGCCAAACCAGACAGCACACACGGACAAAGGAATACACTTCAACCTCACTAACAATGACAGAGCACCGCAGGTATCTCAAAGCCCCAAGGGCAGTTTCACAACCCAACAATACCTAAGCCACACAAACAGCAGGTCAGACAGAGAGGCACCAGCAAGGACTTGCTTCCAGAACAAGAAATGGAAGCACCTCCCCACCTCAGAGGAGACGGTAACACCGACCTGTGAAGAGGAATGGAACCATCGGGGCGGCACGGTGGCACAGTGGTTAGCACTGCTGCCTCACAGCGCCTGAGACCTGGGTTCAATTCCCGCCTCAGGCGACTGTGTGGAGTTTGCACGTTCTCCCCGTGTCTGCGTGGGTTTCCTCCGGGTGCTCCGGTTTCCTCCCACAGTCCAAAGATGTGCGGGTCAGGTGAATTGGCCATGCTAAATTGCCCGTAGTGTTAAGTAAGGGGTAAATGTAGGGGTATGGGTGGGTTGCGCTTCGGCGGGTCGGTGTGGACTTGTTGGGCCGAAGGGCCTGTTTCCACACTGTAAGTCTAATCTAAAGATAGTCAGGATGTTACACTGTGTGAAGGAACAGGACATTCCTCCGATAACTGTTTTCCAATTAGCATCCTTGTAACTAGATTACTCCATTTCCAGATACATTATATATTCCCCATTTCTTAATCAGCCTTATTGCACAGCATGATTATAAAAACTGGTCTCATCCTCAGCTCTTGGAAGAGAAATTCTGATCTACCTGTACAGACTGTCAGTTCTGTGTCAGCCGAGTCAGTTTCTCTTCCAAATAGTGACATTGCTTGTAAAAAAGTGTTTGTCAATTTCACTTCAAACTGTGCTTTGTGATCACTAACTTATTGGGCCAATTTCTCCGACATGCTATAACAGGGCGACCAGAACTGTACTCAGTACTCTGAAAGTGGTCTTACCAACATGATGTCCCAACTCCTATACACAACGGTGTGAACAATGAAGGCAAGTGTACTGAACGCCTCTTAACCACCCTGTCTACCAATGATGCAACTTTCAAAGAACAATGTACCTGAAACCCACCACATCTCTGTTCTACAATGTGACCCAGGGCCCAATCATTAATTATACAAATCCTGCCCTTCCTTGTTTTACCAAAATGCAACCCGTTGCTTTTATCCATATCTCTCTCACACACATGCTGTCTCTGAGACACATACCCTCTGACAGGCTTCTCCTCCATCACACTCACGCTTCAAGCATGCACACACGCAAACAGACACACGCGTGCTCTCATGCACACACACACTCTCATGCATGCACACACAGGTCTATGGGGTGAATTTGCATTTGCAGATACATTCAATTTTGATCAAAAAGCACACAACCTGCAGGCAGTTGATACATGCAATATTTGTAAATTCCTACTTTGGAAATAGAACCAGTCTGATTCAGGATTGGGATACAGACAGTCTCAAACCTCACACATTTCATTGTTGTCTGAACTGAGATGTAACCTATTTATATAAAACCTTAAGTCATCCCAAGAATCTGACTTCAAAGATTTTCTGGGATTCACACATTAATGAACTAAAACTTGCAACCTATTCTAAAAGACAAAAGACTAAACAACAATCTAGGTTTGTTCAATATATCCGAGCAGTTGCACTATACTTTGATCTTTTACTATAAATTCTGTTTTATGATCCTGCTCCACAGCTTCCTGGTGAAGGAGCAGCGCTCCGAAAGCTAGTGCTTCCAAATAAACCACTATAACCTGACGTGTGATTGTTTAACTTGATCCAACCCAGTCCATCTCCGGCTCCTCCACATCATTTCTAGTGAAGGCAGCCCACACCTCCCAGTGCTGCCAGTAACCTTTACAATGCTGATGAAATGACGCAGTACCTGCACTCATGAAAAATTTACAATTTCTAATGATACTAGCTACTTATTCACTGCTCCACTACATTGGGAACTTTGTGCAGGAGGTTGAAATGAAATGAGCAGCTTTAAAACAAAAACCTCTTGGAGCTCAAAACTTTCAATGAAATTTTGAGCCCAGCAGTAAGTTCAGGTAACCTTTATTGAGACCCAACTTTATCACAGCTTCAGCTCCCCCCAGCAAAAAGACGTGGAAAAAGTAGCTTATTTTTTAAAAAACAGTTCCACTTCAAAGCGTACACAGTCCCCCCACCCCCAATTTTCTCTACTATTGGTCAGCACTGAGTTATCCCTTTGTAATTGGATCCTTGGTACAGCCTTAACCCCGTGGGAAGTATTGCCTCACTCAGCAATTTCAACCCAGACCCTGTCTCCAAGTAAGTTTCTCCCTGTTCATTTCCGCAGGTGGGGGAGTTAACCACACTGCTGTGGGTCTGGAGTCACATGTAGGCCACCCGGGTAAAGGATGCAGCTGGGACAACTGAGTGAGTCCTTTCCTGCAACGGCAGTTTCCTTTCCTAAAAAGGGCATGAGTGAATCAGATGGGGGTTCTCACGCCCCTGCCCCCAAAAAATGGTTTCATCGTTAGATTCTGAACTCCAGGCTTGTGACCAAATTCCAGTTCCGCCATCTGCCACAACGGGATTCAAACCCAGGGATCCAGTCAATAATGGGACTCTGCCATTGCTCCTTCAATCCCCCTGCCATGGCATGTGAACTCGCTGGTGCCTCTGCAGGTGGGAAGAGCGGGTGAATCCCTTCCCACACTGAGAGCAGGTGAATGGCCACTCCCCACTGTGGACCCGCTGGTGGGCCAGCAGGGTGGAGGTCTGTGTAAAGCCCTTCCCACACTCAGGGCAGCTGAAGGGTCTCTCCCCAGTGTGGACCCGCTGGTGCTTCAGTCTGTCGGATGAATTGCTGAAGGCTTTCCCATACTCGGGGCAGGTGAAGGGCCTCTCCCCGGTGTGGACCCGCTGGTGCTTTAGCCTGTCAGAGGAATTGCTGAAGGCCTTCCCACACTCAGGGCAGCTGAAGGGCCTCTCCCCCGTGTGGACCCGTTGGTGCCTCAGCAGGGCTGAGGAATTGCTGAAGGCCTTCCCGCACTTGGTGCAAAGAAACGGCCTCTCCCCGGTGTGGACCTGCCGGTGGGCCAGCAGACTGGAGGCCTGGGTAAAGCCCTTCCCACATTTGGGACAGCTGAAGGGTCTCTCCCCCGTGTGGACCCGTTGGTGCTTCAGCAGGTCAGAGGAATTGCTGAAGGTCTTACCACACTCTGTGCAGGGGAATGGCCTCTCCCCGGTGTGAGTGCGCCGATGAGTCTCCAGGGCAGACGGGAAATGGAAACTTTTCCCACAGTCACCACACTTACATGGTTTCTCTACAGGGCAGGATCCCTCAGGTTTCTCCATGGCCAAAACTTCAGCTGCACACAAACATGTGTCGAGCCCCTCCCTGCCATGAATTCCTCTTTCCAAGTCGTATAACTATTTCTGGCTCCACACTCAGTGCACTGCATCAGTAAGGTCTCTCATCCAGTCCCACGGATTCTGAAAACATACAGAAACAGGAACCAAACAGCTTTGCTCCTTCTCACAGAATCACAGTCAAAAATTGTTGGTGTTCCCAATGGATTGAGTGACTGTCAGACATTGACATCAAACTGAGGACTGCAGACACTGGACACTCAGTGTCGAAAGGTGCGGTGCTGGAAAAGCACAGCAGGTCAGGCAGCATCCGAAGAGCAGGAGAGTCGATGTTTCAAGCATAAGCCCTTCATCTGTTGATTTTGAAACTTCTGTCTTCAGATCTTCAAATACTCTGTAAAAAAAGATTTCAAAAGTCATCACTGTCAGTGCAGGGTAGAAATTCAGAACAAGCAACTCTACTTTCTGCAGAACTTTCTTTTGTTATTCCTCAAAATCTTTCTGTCTCTCTGTCTCGTGAGAAGGGAATAAATGGCAATGTAGCTGTAAGAGGTCTCTTGCAGAAGAGTGTAGAACTGAGTGAGAGAACTTTCCATTAAAATGGAGAGGAACAGTGGTGATTCTGTGACTGGGGACTTAAATCTAAAGCAAGGAAATTACAACAGCAGAGGCACAAACAGGCCACAACAAATGAGGGAATATTATTGAAGGAAATGACAAACATTTAAAGAGCACCTGGAGGAACTGCAACAGTTGTCCATTCCTGTCTGAAAAAATAAAACACAGAAGGTGGCACAGCCACGGCTAACAAGAGACATGATGGACAGTACTAGACCCTAAGGAGTGGCGTACAAATGGGCTAAAAATAAAGTAGCAGATCTGAAGACTGGCAGCAGTTCAGGTTTCATCAAAAGGGGAAAATGGGATGTGAAGACAAAAAAAATTAGAGAAAACAATAACAACTAGAACAGGCAAAGTTCTCATGTGGAACAAAGAGATGGCAGACCAATTAACCACATATGTTACTTCTATCATCACAAAGGAGGACACAGGTAACATCCCCAAAATACTGGGGAACACAAGGTCCATTGAGAGCAGAACTGAAGGAAATGAGCAGTCGTGGGGAAATGGTGTTGGGAAAATTGATGGGATTAAAAATTTACAAATTCCGGTGCTGGTAACCCACACCCCAAACTATGCAATTGGCAAATCTTGAGCTAATCTTAGCAGAACTATTTAATGGTAAGGTCCTACGGAGTGTTGCTGAACAAAGTGACCTTGGAGTGCAGGTTCGTAGCTCCTTGAAAGTAGAGTCGCAATTAGATAGGATAGTGAAGAAGGTGTTTGGTATACTTTCCTTTATCGGTCAGAGTATTGAGTACAGGAGTTGGGAGGTCATGTTGTGGCTGTACATGACATTGGTTAGGTCACTTTTGGAATATTGCATGCAATTCTGGTCTCCTTCCTATCAGAAGAATGTATGAACCTTAAAAGGGTTCAGAAAAGATTTACAAGGATGATGCCAGGGTTGAGGGATTTGAGCTATAGGGAGAAGTTAAACAGGCTGGCGGTTTTCCATGGAGAGTTGGATGCTAAGAGGTGACCTTATAAAAGGTTTATAAAATGATGAGGTGCACGGATAGAATAAATAGACAAAGTCTCCTCCTTGGGGTGGGGGAGTCGATAACTATAGAACAGAGGTTTAGGATGGGAGGGGAAAAATTTAAAGGAGACCCTAAAGGGCAACTTTTTCACACAGAAAGTGGTAAGTGTATGGAATGAGCTGCCGGAGGAAGTGGAGGAGGCTAGTGCAATTGCAACATTTAAAAGGCATCTGGATGGGTATATGAACAGGAAGGGTTTGGAGGGTGCTGGCTCAAGTTATCCCTCCTCCTGTAGAGAATTTCAAATCCATCTTCATCATGTCTTTCCTCTATTCCTGGCGTTCTCTTTTCCCAGTCTACAAACTGAAAATAACATCAACACATCAATGCTCTCCTGATCACTGCGATCTTGGAAGGACCCAGTTTCTGTTCCAGCGCCACAAATGATCAGATTTATTCACCTCAAACTCACAGTCAGCCTTCGTGTCATTCCAGATCTCTCTCTCTCTCCCTCCCACTCCCTTTTCCTGTGTTAATGACACACAGACCAAGCTCAGGGCCAGGTCTCTCAGAGTGAAATGAGGACATTCTAGTTGAATGACACCAACTGTCATTTCTCTCCCGGAAGTGACGGTTGATGGTGCCCTCACCAAGATGGCCGCCACCGCTCCCCGCCCCAAGTCAACATGCGCCTGATCCTTACAATGATGGCGCCCTGTTGCCCGGGCAACCCGAGAGCTCCTTCGCCGGTGAAGTAAACACTGGGCCTGTGGGGCTTTTATTCGCGGCCTGCGGCCTCCCCCTAGGAGTTTATAAACTCCCCAGTCTCCCTCCTCCCGCGGTTCCCAATCCTACCCTGTCTCACTGTCTCCTCTCCCCGGGGGCAGGAGCCAGGTCTTGGCGCTCGGGCCTGGCGACCTCCCCGGGATGTTTCTGAAACCTGGTCCTGTTCTGAAGAAGGATCACCGGACCCGAAACGCCTCCTCGATGTCTCTCGACAGGCGCTGCCGGACCTGCTCAGCTTTTCCAGCGGTTTCTGTTCTTGTTCCTTCAGCCGCCGGCGCCATTCCTGTCCCACACTCAGTAACGTTGCTTCACTGCACGCATGCGCACTGCCAGGGCCCCTTAGAGAGGTTTCCCGATCGCATGGCATCCTGGGAATTGAAGCCGCCATTAATGTCATGAAATCCAGTATCCCATATTCCTTCTTAACTGCCCTATTCACGTGTTCATGAAGTACACGTCAGGGGTAAATCATTAATCGATTTTAGATTTATACATTGAGTGGATCACTACGGGTGTTTAATTCTAAACTCTAGTTCCGATTCAGTGTCAGTATAATCACTCTTTATCTGCTCTCAAATAAGCACCGAATCAATGCCCTCCATCTGACCCTTCTTAACATTGATTTTCTTTAGTTTGCAGATTCCAACAATTTTAATAATCCGTTTCAATAATTTATTAAAATTTACTTCTGGTACATGGGCGTCACTGGCTGGCCAACATTTGGTTCTCCTTGAGAATCTGGTGGTGAGCTGCCTTTTTGAACCGTTGCAGCCCACATCCTGTACGGTGACCCACAACGTCTTGAGGGAAGGAATTCCAGGATTTGGACCAGTGACACTGAAGGAACAGGAATACATTTCCAAGTCAAGATGGTGAGTGGCTTGGAGGGGTACTTGCAAGAGGTTGTGTTCCAATGTATCTGTCTTCCTGGTCCTTCTAGATGGAAGTGGTGGTTAGTTTGAAAGGCAATTTGTAAGGTGCTTTGGTAAAATTTTGCAGTGCACCTTGTAGATACTACACACTACTGCTTCTGAACAGTGGATATGGTACCAATCAAGCAGGCAACATTGACCTGGATGGTATGAAGCGTTTCAAATACAGTTGAAGCTGCAACCCTATCCAAGCTAGTGAGGAGTATTCCATTACACTGCTGACTTGTGGCTTGTAGAAGTTGGAACACGTTTTGGAGAGTCAGGAGGTGAGTTACTCACTGCAGTATTTCTGGCCTCTGACGTGCTCTTGGAGCCACTGTGTATATGTGGTTCATCTACTTGAGTTTCTGTTCAATGGTAAACCCCAAGGATGTTGATCGTTGGGTATTTAGTGACAGTAACATTGTTGATATCACAGTCAGTGGTCAGATTATCTCTTTTGGGGATGGGTCATTCTGTGACGTTTGCATGGCATTGATGTTACTTGCCACTCATCAGCCCATTGGATTTGGTTAAGATCTTGTAGTATTTCAAACTGAACTGCTTCCGTTTGTGAGGAGTTGTTTATAGTGCTGAACATCTGCAATTATTGCGACATCTCCACTTCTGAACTTATGACGGAGGAAGGTCATTGATGAAGATGGTTCGGCCTATGAACTCCTGCAGAGTTGTCCTGAAGTCTAGATGACTGACCTCCACAAACCATAGCCATCTTTCCATGTACTAGGTATGACTTAATAATTAAGACATACCTATTCCTTCAATTAGTTTTGTATGAGACAACCCTCTTCAGGGTGTCTCCAGTGCAGTTTTTTCTGTTCTTGAAACAATCTGATAAATGTTGACATTCATCAGCCTTTTGATCTTGGCAGTTTCCTTTCTCTCCAACATTTGTTTCACGTTCACAAGTTGAATTCTTCTGCATTTTTCATGAAAATGTTTTACAGAAGGTAACATTCTTAATATCTGTGTAATATTCCGTGGGAAAACTGTCTATAGTCCATCAGTTGGAGAAAATTTCTCTGACAAGGTTTGTCAAATGCCCTGCTTCCACATGACCCAGTATTCCCAAAGTTGAAGTACTTTTAACAGCCCCTTTATATTTTCCAGAATTTCCCATGAGAGGAGACATGTGCCACTTGTACCCACCACAAATCTCCTGAAACTGGGTGCACTACAAAAGTCCAGCAGGAAGACTATCAGTAAAAAGGTCTGGTTTCAATCATAGAGTTATAGGCATCTAGAGACACACTGCACGGAAACTGATTCTTTGGTTCAACTCATCCATGCTGACCAGATGTCCCAAGCTGACCCAGTCCCAAGTTCCAGCCTTTGGCCCATATCCCTCCCAGATGCCTTTTAAATATTGTAATTGTACCCATCTCCACCACTTCCCTAGCAGCTTGTTACACACACACACACACACCCCACCCTCTGCATAAAAAGATTGTCATTGAGGTCACTTATTCCCTTCTTGCTACCCACAGCACCTCCTCTCCGTTCCCCACCACCCTCAGCACCCCCTGTCCATCCACAGCTCCTCCTGTCCATTCCCACCCTGCCACCCACAGTGCCCCATGTCCATTTCCCTCTCCCCACCCTCTGCTCCCCCATCCATCCTCTATCTCTCCCCTCACCCTCCACTCTCCATCTCTCTGTTCCCTGTCTATTCTTTCTTTCCACCAACTCTCTGCTGCCCATTCTTCCACACCCCTACCCTCTCCTTGCCACTCATTCTGTCTCTCCACCCACCCTCTGTCACTGTCAATTCTCTGTCTCTCCTCACATTCTGCACCCCACACCATTTTCTCTTCTGCCCCCCCAACACTCTACCCCCATATTCTCCCTCTCAGACCCTTACCCCCCATTCTCTGGGTCCCCCACGCTCAGCCCTGCAGGCTTTTCTCTCCCCCCCAAGTCCTTCTCCTCTCCCTCACCCTCTGCTCCCCCGTCCACTCTCTCTCTCTGTTCTCCACAGCTCCACCCAGCCCCCGAACACTCTTTCTGTTCTCCCCAGCCCCACCCTAGAGCCCCCATCAATGAGAGGAAGGAATCTGGTTGGTGGCAGGGAGGAGGAGGAGCTAGAAAGATAGGGAGATTATTTGAAATTGAGTTCCCCAATGTTGAGTCCTCCCAACTCTACGCAGCCTGGGCGGAAGATGGGATGTTGTTCCTCCAATTTGCAGTTTGATTCATTGTGGCAAGGGAGGAGGCCAAAGATGGTTATGTCAGAAAGGGAGTGGGAAGGGGAATTAAAATGGCTGGTGACTGGGAGGTCCGGTCAGCCTCCACGGGCCCAGGTACGATACTCGGTGAACTGTTCCCCAAGTCTCCCTGATGTAGAGAAGTCCACAATTGGGAAACACATGGCAAATGCAGTACCACAATGTAAAATTATAGCCTCTGCTGTGAAAAATAGCAGAACGGAGGTGTATTGTTTAAATGGTGATGTATTGGGATGTGGAGCAAGTGAGGACTGCAGATGCTGGAGATCAGACTCGAAAAGTGTGGCACTGGAAAAGCACAGCAGGTCTGGCAGCATTCAAGGAGTAGGAGAGTTGACGTTTTGGGCATGAGCCCTTCATCAGGAATGACATGTGGATGTACAAAGGGGGCTCAGCATCATTCCACACCAGTCAGTACCAGTTGTCAGACTGGTGCAGCAAGCAATCAGCAAGGCAAGTGGTATATTAACAAGAGGAATTGAGTTCAGAAGTGGGGATGTCTTCCTGCAGTTAGGGGGTCATTGAATGTATTCAAGGCTGAGCTCATCTGATTTTTGAACAACAAAGAAGTGGATGTTTATGGGGGAGGACAAGGAAATGGTTTTAGAACACTTTCTGTCCAACTAGTCCATGCTGACTATGTTTTCAAACTAAATTAATCCCAGCAGCCTGTGTTTGGCCCATATCCCTCCAAACATTTCCTATTCATGTACTTGTCCAAATTTCTTTGAAATGTTGTTATGGTACCTGCATCCTTCCTCTGGACATTTATTCCACACACAAAACACGCTCTGTGTTTTTTTTTAAAAACTGGTGCTCCTCATATCTTTTTAAAATCTTTCTCCACTCACTGTCAAACTTTGTTCCGTAATCTTGAAACCACCCTAGAGAAAGGAGACCCGCCGTTCACCTCATCTATATCCTTCATGATTTTATAAGGTCACCTCGCAACCTGCTGTGCTCCAGTGAAAAAAGTCCCCGCCTATCCACTTAGATGTAATTAGATTCATATCTAGTTATGATCTGTTCAATGCTGATGCAGGCTCGAAAGACCAAATGGCCGACTTCTGTTCCCAGTTCTCTTACTGTGTCCAGGACAGCAAGAGAGTATAAGACATAGGAGCAGAAAGTAGGCCATTCAGCCCATCAAGTCTGCTCATACCATTCAATTGTGACTCATTGGTTTTTCAATCCCATTCTCTTGCTTTCTCTCCATAACTCTCAATCCCCTTGGTACTCAAGAACATATGTCTCAGTCTGAAATATACTCAGTGACCTAGCCCCTGCAGTCTTCTGTGGCAATGAATTCCATAGATTCACTACTATATGGCTGAAGAGTTTTATATTTATCTATGTTCTAAAAAGCCTTCTCTTTCCTCTGAGGCTGTGCCCCCGGATCCGAGTCTCTACTACCACCGGAAACATCTTCCCAACATCAACTGTGTCCAGGCCATTTAGTATTCTGTGTTTCAATTAGATCTCTCCTGAGTGCAGGCCTGTTAGTCAGCATGAAGCAGACCCTTCAGGATGAGGTACAGCAGGGATTAGGTTTGGCAAATGGAAAGAGAGTATGTGGGATGGAGGTTTTCAGCTTCTAGGGAATAAGAGAGGAAAGAGGGTTCATTATAAATTAGAATTGTTCAGGTGGGCCAATGGGCCAGGGAGTGGCAGATGCAGTTTAATTTAGAGAAATGAGAGGTGTTGCATTTTGCAGCTGGACAAGACATTGTTTAGGCCACTTTTGGAATACTGTGTTCAGTTCTGGTCTCCCTGCTATAGCAAAGAGGTTGTAAAACTTTGGAAGTGGTTGGAGAAGATTTACAAGGCTGTTGCCATGCTTGTGACCTACAGTTAGAGGCTGAAGAGGCCAGGGATATTTTCCCTGGAGAATTGGAGGCTATGGGGTGATCTTATAGATATTTATGAGGGGCATGGATAGGGTAAATACCTAAGCACTTTTCCCCAGGGTAGAAGAGTCCAAAACTAGAGGGCATATGTTTGAGGTGAGAGGGGAATGATTTAAAAGGGACG
The DNA here is from genome assembly GCF_020745735.1 of Hemiscyllium ocellatum. Lineage (NCBI taxonomy): Eukaryota > Metazoa > Chordata > Chondrichthyes > Orectolobiformes > Hemiscylliidae > Hemiscyllium > Hemiscyllium ocellatum. The sequence continues at coordinate 168,111 of NW_026867479.1, read as the reverse complement.
TGACCGGCAAGGTTTTCATGCAGAGGATGGTGCATGTGTGTAACAAACTACCAGATAATGACAACATTTAAAAGGCATCTGGATAGGGACAGGAATAGGAAGGATTTAGAGGGATATGGGCCAAATGCGACAAGGTTAATTTAGGATATTTGGTTGGCATGACAAGCTGGGCCGTAGGGTCTGTTTCCATGCTTTATAACTCTAATCAGCTTTGCTGAAAGCAGAAGAGTCAGAGCACTTTCAGAGCAGCTTTCAAAGATGTTTTGCCCCTACTGGGTGCAATAGACAATAGGTGCAGGAGTAGGCCATTCTGCCCTTCAAGCCTGCACCACCATTCAATGTGATCATGGCTGATCATCCTTAATCAGTATCCTGTTCCTGCCTTATCTCCATAACCCTTGATTCCACTATCCTTGAGAGCTCTATCCAACTCTTTCTTAAATTAATCCAGAGACTGGGTCTCCACTGCCCTCTGGGGCAGAGTATTCCACACAGCCACCACTCTCTGGGTGAAGAAGTTTCTCCTCATCTCTGTCCTAAATGGTCTGCCCCGTATTTTTAAGCTGTGTCCACTGGTTCGGCACTCACCCATCAGCGGAAACATGTTTCCTGCCTCCAGAGTGTCTAATCCTTGCATAATCTTATATGTCTCAATCAGATCCCTCTCAGTCTTCTAAACTCAGCTTTACAAGCCCAGTCGCTCCAGTCTTTCTGCATAAGGTAGTCCCGCCATTCCAGGAATTGACCTTGTGAACCTACGCTGCACTCCCTCAATAGCCAGAATGTTTTTCCTCAAATTTAAAGACCAGAACTGCACACAATACTCCAGGTGTGGTCTCACCAGGGCCCTGTACAGGTGCAGAAGAACCTCTTTGCTTCTATACTCAATCCCTCTTGTTATGAAGACCAGCATGCTATTAGCCTTCTTCACTACTTGCTGTACCTGCATGCTTACCTTCATTGACTGGTGTACAAGAACACCCAGATCTCTTTGCACTGCCCCTTTACCTAAATTGATTCCATTTAAGTAGTAATCTGCCTTCCTGTTCTTGCCACCAAAGTGGATAACCAGACATTTATCCACATCAAACTGCATCTGCCATGCATCTGACCACTCACTTAACCTGTCCAGGTCACCCTGTAATCTCCTAACATCCTCATCACATTTCACCCTGCCACCCAGCTTAGTATTATCAGCAAATTTGCTAATGTTATTACTAATACCATCTTCTATATCATTAATATATATTGTAAAAAGCTGCTGATCCCTGCGGTACCCCACTGGTCACTGCCTGCCATTCTGAAATGGAGCTGTTTATCACTACTCTGTTTCTTGTTAGCCAACCAACTTTCAATCCAAGTTAGTACTTTGCCCCCAATACCATGCGAACTAATTTTGCTCACTAACCTCATATGTGGGACTTTATCAAAAGCTTTCTGAAAGTCCAGGTACACTACATTTACTGGATCTCCCTCGTCCATCTTCAGAGTTACATCCTCAAAAAATTCCAGAAGATTAGTTAAGCATGATTTCCCCTTCATAAATCCATGCTGACTCTGATCTATCCTGTTACTACTATCCAGATGTGTCATAATTCCATGCTTTATAATAGACTCCAGCACCTTTCCCACCACTGACGTCAGACTAACTGGTCTATAATTTCCTGCTTTCTCTCTCCCACCTTTCTTAAAAAGTGGTACAACATTAGCCACCCTCCAATCCGCAGGAACCGATCCCGAATCTATCGAACTCTGGAAAATAATCACCAATGCATCCACAATTTCTTGAGCCACCTCCTTCAGTATCCTGGGATGTAGACCATAAGGCCCCAGGGACTTATCAACCTTCAGATCTAACAGTCTCTCCAACACCAATTCCTGGCAAATATAAATTCCCTTAAGTTCATGTCCTTCAGCCACTGTTACCTCAGGGAGATTGCTTGTGTCTTCCTCAGTGAACACAGATCTGAAGTACCAATTCAATTCTTCTGCCATTTCTTTGTTCCCTGTAATATATTCCCTTGTTTCTGTCTTCAAGGGCCCAATTTTAGTCTTAACCATTTTTTTTGCCTTTCACACACCTAAAAAAGCTTTTACAATCCTCTTTATATTTTTGGCCAGTTTACCATCGTACCTCATTTTTTTCTCTGTGTATTTCCTTCTTAGTAATCCTCTGTTGTTCTTTAAAACCTTCCCAGTCCTCCGTTTTCCCATTTATCTTTGCTATGTTATACTTTTTCTCTTTTAACTTTGTATGTTTCTTAACTTCCCTCATCAGCCACGGCCACCCATGCCTCCTCCTAGGATCTTTCTTCCTTTTTCGAATGAACTGATCCTGCATCTTCTGCATTATACACAGAAATATCTGCCATTGTTCCCCAACTGTCATCCCTGCTAAGGTATTGCACCATTGAACATTGGCCAGCTCCTCCCTCATAGCTCCACAGTTCCCTTTATTCAACAGAAATATTGTCACTTCCGATTGTACCCTCTCCCTCTCAAATTGCAAATTGAAGCTTATTGTATTATGGTCACTACTTTCCAATGGCTCCTTCACTTCAAGGTCCCTAATTAATTCTGGCTTGTTGCACAGAACAAGTTACAGTGAAATCTTTAATTTGTGGGACAGCAACTGAGTGAATGAGTACATCCAGAATTTTAGTGGAAAGTGGGAATTCATTGCACCGTGGGGATGAAGTGCTTTCAGGTTTACCGGCAGTAAGTACAGTGTGCTGAGTGGGGAGCTGAGTGAAGGGTTTTAAACTGCTCACTTCTTTCAGCCTCCAACATTGTATTTCCACTGTTGTACATCAGAAGGAATGAATCAGTCACTGTTATCATGAGAAACCTTACGGTTTTCAGTACCGCGGGTATTGCATTGTTTCCTGAGCATTTTAAAGTTTACTGACAGCAGCGGGATTTGGGCCGTATTCACTGGAAACATTAAGCAGACAGATACCACACATACCAGAGCGCAGGGAGGGACTTGTCTTTTGATTTGGTGGAAAGTGGAAGGTGGGAGTTCTGCGCCCTGTGATCCGGAACAAACACGACTGCAGTGAATCATTCAATCTCTACAGTGTCGGTGGTTTCTGCTGGTGAATGAGACTCGGCCATAAAATTAGGGGGAGTAGATTTCAGGTAGAGATGAGGAGGAGCTGTTTTTCCCGGAGAGTAGTTAATCTGTGAAGGGTGAGGGTGGATTGGCCATGCTAACTTGCCCCACATGGTCCAGGGATGTGCAGATTAGGGTGGATTCGCCATGTTGTTACCCATAGTGCACAGGTGAGGTCTATTCGGGGGGTAAATATCGGGCAGGAGGGGAAATGGAATGGATGTGGGTGGGTTACCCTTCGGAGGGTCGGTGTGGTCCCATTGGGCCGGGTGACCTGCTTCTACATTGTGCGGATTCTCTGAAGGGAAAGGATTTTTGCAAACTGTGTAGTGCGGGCCGTCAATCCGGAGCAGGCGCAGTGCACAGCCGCCGTTCGCCCCGCCCCTTCGGCTCGTCACGCCCCGTCCCAGAGGCCGTCGCTCGACACTTGCTCCTCCCACTGTCCCGGCCGCACTCCTCCTCTCGCTCCACCCAGTCGCCCCGCCCCTGACCCCGATCGTCTCTCCGCCCTGTCGCCCCTCCCCTTCCTGTCTCTCCCTCAGCCGCCTCGACCCATCCATGACGTCACAACTGCTCGTTTCAGAGTAAAACCCTTTCGCTGGGCAACTCTTCAATCTAAGCTGGAGACACTCTGTTCACTGGTAGCAACTGGAGTGAATCCAGGGAGGGAGCAGACTCTGCAAACTCAGGTATGTGTCTTCATTGCCTGGGTGAGGAGGGACGGAAGGATAGCCTGGGGCTGTTTTCCCCAGCCCGCGCCAGAATCTTAGGGGTAACCTTATAGACTTTTATAAAATCATGAGGAGCATGGATAGGGTCTTTCCCTTGGGGTGGGGGAGTCCAGAACTAGAGGGTGATTGGTTTAGGGTGAGGGCGGCGGGGGAGGGGGCGTGGAGATTTAAAAGAGACCGAAGGAGGCAACTTTTTCACAAGGTTTGGGCGGGTGTGAATGTGTGTACGGAATGACCTGCCAGAGAAAGTAGTGGAGGCTGGTACAATTACAGCATTTAAAAGGCATCTGGCGGGTGAATCAATACGAACGGGTCAGAGGGAAAGGGAACACGTGCTGGCAAATGTGATTAGATTAATTTAGGATATCTGGTCAGCACAGCAGAGTTTGACTGAAGTGCCTGTGTCTGTTTCTTCCACACCCCCCACCAACCCAACCTCCACCCCCGGCACCTTCCCCTGCAACCGCAGGAAATGTAAAACTTGCACCCACACCTCCACACTCACTTCCCTCCAAGGCCCCAAGGGATCCTTCCATATCCGCCACAAGTTCACCTGTACCTCCACACACATCATCTATTGCATCCGCTGCACCCGATGTGGCCTCCCCTATATTGGTGAGACAGGCCGCTTACTTGCGGAACGCTTCAGAGAACACCTCTGGGCCGCCCGAACCAACCAACCCAATCACCCCGTGGCTCAACACTTTAACTCCCCCTCCCACTCCACCGAGGACATGCAGGTCCTTGGACTCCTCCACCGGCAGAACACAACTACACGACGGCTGGAGGAGGAGCGCCTCATCTTCCGCCTGGGAACCCTCCAACCACAAGGTATGAATTCAGATTTCTCCAGCTTCCTCATTTCCCCTCCCCCCACCTTGTCTCAGTCGGTTCCCTCAACTCAGCACCGCCCTCCTAACCTGCAATCCTCTTCCTGACCTCTCCGCCCCCACCTCACTCCGGCCTATCACCCTCACCTGGACCTCCTTCCACCTATCCCACCTCCATTGCCCCTCCCCCCTAGTCCCTCCTCCCTACCTTTTATCTCAGCCTGCTTGGCTCTCTCTCTCTTATTCCTGATGAAGGGCTTATGCTCGAAACGTCGAATTCTCTATTCCTGAGATGCTGCCTAACCTGCTGTGCTTTGACCAGCAACACATTTGCGTCTGTTTCTGTGCTGTATATCTCTATGACTCTGGCTTTCCACTAACGTTTGCCATGTCCGTATGTTCAGTTTCTCTCTCTGGTGTCGGTGTTAATACCTTGATGTCTCATTATGCTCCCCTTCCCGGGGACATTAACCAATCTTGAGGTTGTTCCTCAAGAAGCTGCATTGCAGGTTCACCCTGAATTGACACACTTTATTTTGCTTTCCAAATCAGACCTGCTCACTCTCAGCATTATGCCAATGATATGAAAGATACTAACTTTCAGGTGGAGTTTCAGAAAGATAAGTCTTGACGTTTTTGCTTTTCTGCTCCTGTAAAATCCTGAATCAGCACCTTCAGGAGAATTAGTTAAAGTCGAGTGAGAATCGAGGGGGGAGAGAAAGAATGGGATGGCGCTTTCAATTTTGTGGAATAATAAAAGAAAAGAATGTTCACCAGAAAGCAGAATTGCTTGTTCTGAATTTCTACCCTGGACTGACAGTGATGACTTTTATATTCTCATTTTACAGCGTTTGAAGATCTGAAGATACAAGTTTCAAAACCAACTGTAACGTCAACTCTCCTGCTCCTCGGTTGCTGCCTGATCTCTGTGCTTTTCTAGTGCCATACTTTTTGACAGTGACTCTCCAGAGGTAGCAGTTCACAGTTTGGTGTCAATGTCTGACGGTCACTCAATCCATCAGGACCACAATGATTTTTGACTGTGATTCTGTGAGAAGGGGCAAAGCTTTTTGGTTCCTGTTTCAGTACATTTCCAGTATCAGTGGGACTGGATGAGAGACCTACTGTTGAACTGCACTGAGTGTGGAGCGTGTAACAGCTATACCACCTGTTAAGAGGAAATCACGGTGCGAAGGGGCTCTAAACGCGTTTGTGTGCGGCTGAAGCTTTGGCCATGGAGAAACCTGAGGAATCCCGCCCTGTGGAGAAACCATGGAAGTGTGGTGACTGTGGGAAAGGCTTCTGTGTCCCATCTGCCCTGGAGACTCATCGGCGCAGTCACACCAGAGAAAGGCCCTTCAGCTGCCCTGAGTGTGGGAAGGGCTTTACCCAGGCCTCTGCCCTGCGGACTCACCAGCGGGTCCACACAGGGGAGAGGCCGTTCCCGTGTCCCGAGTGCGGGAAGGCCTTCAGCAATTCCTTCAACCTCCAGACCCACAGGCGACTCCACACTGGTGAGAGGCCGTTTTCTTGCACTGAGTGCAAGAAGGCGTTCAGACATTCCTCTGGCCTGTTGACCCACTGGCGGGTCCACACGGGGGAGAGGCCCTACAGCTGCCCCGAGTGTGGGAAGGCCTTCAGCAATTCCTCCCATCTGCTGACTCACCAGCGGATTCACACAGGGGAGAGGCCATTCACCTGCCCCAAGTGCGGGAGGGGATTTAGTCAGGTGAGCAACTTGTGGAAGCACCAGCGTCTCCACACTGGGGAGAAGCCCTTCAGCTGCCCCGAGTGCAGGAGGGCCTTCAGCAATTCCACCACTCTGCCGACCCACCGGCGGATCCATATGGGGGAGAGGCCATTCCCCTTCACCGAGTGCGGGAAGGCCTTCAGCAATTCCTCCATCCTGCTGAGACACCAGAGGGTTCATACAGGGGAGTGGCCCTTTAACTGTCCTGAGTGCAGGAAGGGGTTCAGCGATTCCTCCAATCTCCAGACCCACCAGCGGATCCACACTGGGGAGAAGCCCTTCAGCTGCACAGTGTGTGGGAAGGCCTTCATCTGCTCCTCCCACCTGCGGAGGCACCAACGAGTTCACGTGCCATCGCAGGGTGATTGAAGGAGCAACAACCGAGTGCCATGAGGGACTGGACTATCAACCCAGTTCCAGGGACTCCTGAGTTTGAATCCAGCCCATGGCAGATCACGGAATTGGAATTCGGTCCGAAATCTGGAGTTCAGAATCTGATAGTGAAACCGTTTTTGGGGTGGGGTGGGGGGCCCATCTGATTCACGCATGCTCTTTTCAGGGAAGGAAACTGCCATTGTGGGAAAGGATTCATTCAGTCATCCAGCTGCATCCATTGCCTGGTCCAGCCTACAGTGACTCCAGACACACAGCTGTGTGGTTAACACTATACTGCTCAGGTAAAAACAATGACTGCAAATGCTGGAAATCAGATTCTGGATTAGTGGTGTTGGAAGAGCACAGCAGTTCAGGCAGCATCCAAAGTGCAGCGAAATCGACGTTTGGGGGAAAAGCCCTTCATCAGGAATAAATCAGCCCTTCCTGATGAAGGGCTTTTGCCTGCAACGTCGATTTCGCTGCACTTTGGATGCTGCCTGAACTGCTGTGTTCTTCCAGCACCACTAATCCAGAAACTATACTGCTCAGCACCTCCCGTCTTTCCTCCCCCCATTCCCCCGCCCCCACTCAGCCCCTGGCAGATGAGCGAGCGGGCAGAAACTTACTAGGAGACAGGATATGGGTTGAAATTGCTGAGTGAGGCAATACTTCCTCCAGGTTACGGCCGTACCAAGGATCCAATTACAAAGGGACAACTCGGTGATGACCAATAGTAAAGAAAGTGTGGTGGGGGGGGTGCGGGAGTGGTGGGGTGAGGAGTACGTTTGCTTTGACCTTGAGCTGTTTAAAAAGCAGCTAGTTTTTCTACACCTTTTTGCTGGGGGATCTGAAGCTTTAACAAAGTTGGGTCACAATAAAGATTACCTGAACTTACCGCAGACTCAGACGCTCATTGAAAGCTTTGAGCTCTAAGAGGTTTTTTGTTTTAAAGCTGTTCATTTCTTTCAGCCTCCTGCACTAAGTTTTCAATGTTGTGTATCAGATGGAGCAGTGCATGGGTAGCTAGTATCATTAGAAATTGTAAATTTTTCAGGAGTGCAGGTACTGTGTTGTTTCATTGGCATTGTAAAGTTTACTGGCAGCACTAGGAGGTATGGGCTGTGTTCACCAGAAACGATGTGGAGGTGCCAGTATCGGACTGGAGTGGATAAAGATAAAAATCACACAAGACCAGATTATAGTCCAACAGGTTTATTCGGAAGCACTAGCTTTCGGAGCACCGCTCCTTCCACAGGTAGCTGTGGAGCAGGATCCTAAGACACAGATCTTATAGCAAAATACGCAGCGTCATGCAACTGATATCTTTCAGAGTGGGTTGCAGGTTTTGGTTCATTAATATGTAAATCTAAGAACAACATCTAAGTCATGTTCTTGATGACTTATGGTTTTATATTTTTTAAAAAATGATATCTCAGCTCACACAATGCATTCAAGTTGTGAGGTTCGAGTCTGTCAGTATCCCAATCTTGAATCAGACCAGTTCTGTTTTTAAAGTAGGAATATATAAAATATTACATGGACTGACTGCCTGTAGATTGTGTGCTTTGTGAGCAAAATTGAAAGTATCTGCAAATATAATTCTGCCAATAAAAATTCACTCCATAGAGTTGTGAGTTTGTGTGTGACAGTGCATGCTTGGTAAAGTGTAAGTGTGATGGAGTATAAGTCTGTGAGTGTGAGAGAGTGTTAGGGTGTGCGTATATGAGAGGTATGAATAAAAGCAAGGGGTTGCATTTTGCTAAAATGAGGAAGGACCGGACTTGTATAGTTAAAACAGAGACATGGGAGAGTTCATGTACATAATGATGCAACCTGCAAAGAACTGGTAGACTGGATGGTAAAGAAGGCATTTAGCACCATTGCCACCCAGACCCACCCCCTTCGTATTTCTCATAGCTAATCCACCCTACAGTGCATATCCTGAACAATAAGGGTAATTTAGCACGGCCAATCCAGCCCAACCTAATCTAAAAACTACCTTCTCAAGAATGTAATTTAAATGCAAAACATTTCTAAGAAAAATGTCCCTCTGACTCAACATTGGGACCCAGAGAGAATTCACACCTATTGTTAGAAAAGCTCTGCATTTGAATGACTTTCTTGAGAAGGTAATTAAAAACCACTTCAGGAATTAACATGCCAAAGAGCAGAAACCCATTCTAAAAGATGGAAGATTTAATCTCAAATTGTTTAATATATCACATCTCCATGGCACTGGACTCCTTTGGCTATAAATTCCATGATCATGATCTCATTCTCCACAACCAACCTGATAAGAGAGCGGTGCTCCAAACGTTAGTGTTTCCAAATAAATCTGTTGGTTTATAACCTGGTGTTGTGAGATTTTTAACTTTGTCCATGGGAAACGTGTTGTGGGACTGGTAACAGTTGTTATTTTGTGATTTGTTCCTCCTGAAATTTCTCCTCTGCGCAGACACGGGTGAACAGTCTGTTTTTGTTCTTTGTGCGAGATCAGGCTAGCAGCTTTTAAATCCTTGTGTTCAGCAGCACAAGAAAACTGTAGGTCAGCAATCGTATTTCGAGAGTGGTACTTCCAGCTCTGGTAGTCCTATTGGGTCACCAGAGAGGGAGGGAGAGAAGATGTCACATCTAAAAAGCAAACCGAAAAGTTGTTTTGTTTGTTCTGTCAGTTGAGTTGGTTCTGCACTCAGATGATGGGCTGATGAAGGGCTTATGCCCGAAACATCGAATTTCCTATTCCTTGGATGCTGCCTGACCTGCTGTGCTTTAACCAGCAACACATTTTCAACTGTGATCTCCAGCATCTGCAGACCTCATTTTTTACCATCTGCACTCAGATGAGACTGGATACTGATTTTAATGGATTAGAATTGAACACTACAATGGAACACCTTAAATTTCAAAAACGTTGAAAGGACAAATCAAACTGTAACCTTGAAGAGATATGCTTCCATTTCTAACCTTCGGTGATCCAAATGAGACATTTTTACTGATCACTCCATTTCAGAGTGCGGCTCTTTCATCAGGTGGTCGTGGACAGTAAGATCATGATGACAGAATTTATAGCCAAAGGAGGCCACGGTCATGAAGATGTCCTTCACTGAACAATTTTAGATGAAATCTATCATATTTTAGAATGGGCTTCTGTTCTTTGGTACGTTAATCCCAGAATTTGATTTAAATTACTTTCAAGAATGTCATTTAAATGCAGAGCTTTCCGAACAACAATGTCAGTCTGACTCGATATTGGCACACAGAGAGAATTCACACCTATTGTTAGAAAAGCTCTACATTTAAATGACATTCTGAATTGGCTGATCTTTAACATTGAGAATAGTTACATTGATATATTCAGAAACATTGTTAAAGTCCGAAAGCATGTTCACTTTTTGAAAAGAGCTGCTGAAATCTTTCTGAAACTTGCATTGAAATGTGTGCAGTTAGGCCACAGCCCAAGACAGGCTGTAAAGGATGAATGGCCTAATCCTAGTTTGGTGAAATAGAGTTGTAGAGCACAGAAGCAAACCCTTCAGTCCAGACAACCAAATATCCTAAATTAATCTAGTGACCCATTTGCCAGCATTTGGTCTATATCCCTCTGATTCTTTTCTATTCACGTCTCCAACCAGATGCATTTTTTTTCTTCTTCAGCTAATTGAAGCTGGAGAAGCCTGAAATCTTTAAGGATTTCCTGAAAAAAAACTCTGGTGGATTTTCTACAGCTTTGCTATTGTAGTTTTCAATTTGTTCAAAAAAACTTTCAGTTGTTGTTGTCCAAGGCAGAGTAAATATTCATTTAAGATATAACTGAGATATATACATTCTTTACAATGCTTTTCCATTATTACTAGTGATTGTCCATCATTTCGTACACTGAGCATCATCTTTTTGTGATTCAACAGATTTGATTTGAAGCGAATTGTGCAAGATACTTTTGTATTTTATCTAACTTTGCTTTGTGTTAAAGATTTCCTTTGTGACATTTTAATTAAAATATCTCAATGTATAATAATGAAACAGCTAACTTATTCTGAAATTATTTCAATGAGTTGGTCGATTGCCAAATAATAGCTGCATAACTGTTGTAAATATTGACACCCAGGAAAGCTGTTTTGTTTAATATATTTCCTTTGTAAAGATTTTATAAAATGATTGTATTTTCATGAAATAAAATTGTGTTTTATTAAATGGTTGAAAGTAACTTTGTACTTAATTGCTCCATTTGGGATTAAACATATCGAAATCATATTCACAATTTATGGTGAGTGTATTAACAAACAAACGTTGCCATTTGCCATTGAATTGCCTCAAACACAATTTGAAATTCTTGAATGAGTTGATAAAGGGATACACTGTGAATATTTATTGTGCATTTCTGAAATTCTCTGCACTGCCATTGTATTTGGTTAAACAAGATATATATCCCTCCTCATAACTTTGTATTTCTTTGATATTTCATTTGCTGTTGCTATTGCCTAAATAACTTCATCAAATGCCAAAACACTTTTTACTAGACTGAAAATTCACAGCCTAATGTCATTCAGTTGTGAACAGTCTGAAGATTAATTTAAATACATATAAGAATGTCAAAGAGATGTGATAATAGAAAGTCAACATGTAGAATTGCCAATGAAACGTAAACCAAGGCTGCTCTTAATTTGGTACAGACTAAATCCAATCAAAATTATAAGAATAAGTAGAAATAACGTCATTGTGCACAAACTGTTTGTCGTGAGTTCAGAATTTTTCTGATCATTTAATTCTGACACATGCAGGGATGGCAGCACCATGATCGGTTTTATTTGTTCATGGAATGTGAGCATCACTGGCAGACCCAGTATTTTTCATCATCCCCTCTTTCCCTTAAACTTGACTGTTAAGCACACACATGAATATTGGGTGAGGGCACAATGAGGTTGAGTTGCAAGACCTACTGTGGCATAACAAATTGTACTGGCTTACACTGCACCCTGACGATAGATTTTGGGAGGAGAACGAAAATTGGAATTCCTACTTAAATATTGATGCTCCCATTTATATCTCTCAAAAGGATATTGTTTGCTCCGTAAATTTGTAATGGCTCTATTGTTGAATTATTTCCCTGCATCCACATACATCTGGAATCATGTTCTTTTCAAGAATTTTGTATTAACTTTTGCCACTTGCAGGTGCCATCGCCCCTTCAAGATCATTCCAAATCATAATAACTTGCTTACTTTCTTAAAAATTAATCTTCCCCCCCCCCCCCCCCAACCCAGCGTGTGCCCCAGCCCAAATCCCTTTTCTTGTAAACTGGCTGCACTATTTCGAACATGGTCATGCTTTCTCAATATTACCATGTACTTTTAATTATGAGATTTCAATGTGTCTTTTTAAATATAAAAATGCCCCTTCAAATGTAGTTATGCCTTTTAAATGTGTTGTGTTTCTCTAAGCGCGATCTTGCCCCTCGATAATGTGTATTTACCCCTTTAGATATGACTATGTCTCTGAAAGGGTCATTTCTACTTATTAATAGGGCAACGTCTCTTCGAAATGTAGATTCATTTAGAGATGACTGTGTCATTTTGCATATTAAGATATCCCTTTGAAATGTAATCTTGTCCATTGCAATTTATTTGCAGAAATAGCCCGTTAAATGTGCATGTCCCTTAAAAATGCAGATTTCCCGCTTCAGGGAGCAGCAGTTGTAGCGCGAGGTGGCTGTTGCTTGGTGACGGTGAGGCTCCCCCGGCCCCGCCCATCCCCCCGTGCAGACGTCACGCGGGGGTGAAGGCGGTTGGGAGGAGAAGTCGCTCGAGCGGGGAAGCGGCGGCCGTTAGGAAAATGGCGCCGTGCGGCCCGGGGCAGACCCCCGTCACTGGTCACCGCCGCCTTCCTGGTGCAGCTGCTGTGTCACGGTCACACCGGCCGGCTGTACAGCAGGCAGGAGCCGGTGACCATTCTGGAGGCGGATGTTCCTCAGTCATTGAAGGGTCAGGACCTGTTGAGAATGGTTAGTGAAGTGTGTGGTAACTAAACCTTATTAACATGGAGATAGTTTGTAATTTGTCAAAGTATACATTTTATTATTTAGAGTGGGAGAGATGTACAGCACAGAAACAGACCCTTCGGTCCAACCCGTCCATGCCAACCAGATATACTAAATTAATCCAGTCCCACTTGCCAGCACTTGCCTCATATCCCTCTAAACCCTTCCTATACATATACCCATCCAGATACCTTTTAAATGCTTTAATTGTAGCAGCCTCCACCACTTCCTCTGGCAGCTCATTCCATACACGCACCACCCTCTGCATGGAAACGTTGCCCCTTAGGTACCTTTTATATCTTTCTGCTCTCACCCTGAACCTAGGCCTTCTCATGCAGACCTTCACCCCCTACACTAGGGAAAAGACATAAGAAAGTTGAGCAGCCAGGCAAGATGTAAAAGCACAAAATATCGAGCCAGATGGGGGAAAAAATTGTGGGTCTGCCTTTTTGTTTTCTCCTATTGATATTTGGACACTTCAAAATCTGTCAATAATACCAGCATTGCCACTGAGCATATTGCATACGTTCCTCAAGCATTGCACATGTTCCTTGCTTTGGGTGTCACCCTTGTTCAGGACTGGGGGTGGGTGTTGGGAGAGCTGCAGAATAAGGGTGTGCTGGGAGCAGGGTGGTGAATTGGGGATAGGTGGAGACGGGTAGAGGGTACAAACTGGTTGGTCACTGGGAGGAAGGAATCTGGTTGATGGCAGGGAGGGGTGGGGGTGGGAAAGGGAAGAACCTGGGAAGGGATTTGAGAAGTGGGGAAGGAGGATATTTGAAAGTGGAGAACTCAGTGTTGAGTCCTCCAGGCTGTAGGCTTCCAGTTGGAAGATGTTGTGGTGTTCCTCCAATTTGTAGTTTGGTTTGTTGTGGCAATGGAGGCGGCCTAAGATGGTCATGTCAGAAAGGGAGTGGGAAGGGGAATTAAAATGGGTGGTGATTGGGAGGTCCGGTCGGCCTCTGCAGACCCAGCTGTGACGCTCGGCGAACCGTTCCCTATGTATACCCTCTGTCTCCCAAAGACCACAATTGGCAAACACATGGCAAATATAGTACCCCAATGTGAAGTTAGAGCCTTTGCAGTGGTAAAAAAAAGCAGAAAAGAGGTGCATTGTTTAAATGGTGACATTGGGATATGGAGAAAGTGAGGACAGCAAATGCTGGAGATCAGAGTCGAAAAGTGTGGTGCTAGAAATGCTCAGTCAACATTCGATGAGCAGGAGAGTTGATGTTTCGGGCACAGGCCCTTCATCAGGAATGATGTGTGGATGTACAAAGGGGCCTCAGTGTCCTTCTACACCAGTCAATGCCAGTTGTCAGGTGCAGCAAGCAATGCAAGTGGTGTATTAGCAAGTGGAATTGAGTTCAGAAGTGGGGATGCCTACCTGCAGTTAGGGGATCATTGAATATATTCAAGGCTGAGTTCAGCTGATTTTTGAACTACAAAGAGGAGGATGTTTATGGGGGAAGGTGAGAAAATGGCTTTTAAGATCAGTACAGAACAGTTATAGAGGTCATACAGCATAGAAACAGACCCTTCACTCCAACTAATCTGTGCTGACTATGTTCTCAAACTGAACTAGTCATACCTGCCTGTGTTTAGCCCATATCCCTCTGAACCTTTCCTATTCATGTACTTATTCAAATATCTTTTAAATGTTGTTACTGCATCCACCACTGTGTCGGGATGTTCATTCCACACACAAACCACTCTTTTTTAAAAAAAAAATGCTGCCCCGCAAGTCTTTTTAAAATCTTTCTCCTCTCACCTTCAAAGTTTGCTCTCTAATCTTAAAATCCCCACCATTCACTTCATCTACCCCCTTCATGATTTTATAAATCTCTAAGGTTACCTCTCAACCTCCTGTGCTGCAGTGAGGAAAGTCCCAGCCTATCCACCTATATGTAGGTAGATTAATATCCAGTTATGTACGGGACTTTGGTGGAAAGTGGGAATTCATTGCACTGTAGGGATGAAACCCTACCCTATCCAAACATTTCACCTGGTGGATGAGACTACGCCACATAATTTGGAGGACTGGATTTCGGACAGAGATGAGGAGGAACTATTTTTCCTGGATACTAGTCAATCTATGGAATTCTCTGCCCAAGGAAGCAGTAGAGACAGCCTCATCAAGTATATTGAAGACACAGTTGGTTAGGTTTTTGCATGGTAGGTTAATTAAGGATAGTTGGGATAATGCAGGGAGGAGGAGCTGAGACGATAGATAGTTTTACCATTATCTTAATGAATGGCGGAGCAGGCTGGATGGGCTAATGGCCTACTCCTATTACTATGAAACTATAACACTGCATTTCCCATGGCTAACCCATCTAACCTGCACATCCCTGGACATGGGCAATTTAGCCTGGTCAATCCAAATCAAGGCTGGTGAGCAATGTAGTGCTATGGGAAAATAACATCAGAGAATGATAGAAAGGGACAAGGAGAGTAAATATACCAGCAATCAAAACTGGATTCTGAAGATCACAAAAATGGTAATAAAATGTGGTATTTCTGCATGTGTGCTGCATTGTAACAAAACTAAGTGAATTTTCTGCACACATTGAGGAGAATAATTATGATCTGAGACTCCTTACAGAAACATGGCTTCAGGATGACAAGGATTGGATCCTGAATATCAAAGGGGTAGTCAAATGGGAAGCTAGGTAAAGGTAGAGGGTTGCCACTGCTAATCAAAGCACTGACCACAGAGTCGTCTGATGTCTGCTGTGATTTCAGGTTCTCATTTCTCTGTCCTCTGATCTCCCTGTTCCCACAGAATAAGATGTCAGTCTGTTCTCAGCTCTACTGGATTTCTGCTGAAGCTTTGACCCCCCACCCCTCTTTTTACACCTTCTGGAACAATATAATATTCAGTCAGTCAATCAAAGCCCAATGCACACAATCTCCCAGTCTCTCAACCAACCAGACACAAAAGTGTAGTCATAGCAGGGAATCAAACAAGAAAAATGAAACAACATGAGAAATAAATAGGTGCTAGTGCTTAATGTCTGTTCATTAGGAAGCAAACCAGAAATAGGGCTCTCCCAGGATTCTGATTGTGCCCAACTTAAGGATTCTCTCTCCCTTACATCTAACTGTTAGTACCCAGGTATGATTTACAATATTTACACCAGAAATGAAGCATCTTATCGAATAGAGGTAGACACGTACAGGACGGAAGTAGACTTTCTCTCTCTCATGCACGCGTACACACACAAGTCCATGGGGGTGAATTTTTATTTGCAGATACATTCCATTTTGCTTAAAAGTGTACAATCTGCAGACAGTCAATACATATAATATTTTGTAAATTTGACTTTGGAAATAGAACCAGTTTGATTCAAGGTTTGGACTCTGACCTCACACATTTAATGCATTGTCTGAGCTGAGATGTCATCTTTTGTTACAAAACCTTAAGTTATGTTGAGAAGTGGCTTACAGGAAGTTGGAGATTTACATATTAATGAAGCCTGCAACCCATTTGAAAAGATGAAAGACTTAACAATCCACGTTTGTTCAATATATCATTTCAGTGGCAGGACACTGCAATGTTTTTCCATAAATTCTGTCCCTTATGATCTTATTCTCCACAATCACCTGATGAAAGAGTTTCGTGCCGAAAGCCAGTGCTTCCAAATAACTTGATGTTATGTGATTTTTTATTTTGTCCAGGTTAAGGTGGATTGGCCATGCTCAAATTACCCATAGTGCCCAGGGATGTCCAGGTTAGGTGCATTAGTCAGGGGTGAATGTAGAGAAATGGGGGTAGGGGACTTACTTTCTGGAGGGTCGGGTGGATTCGTTGGGTCGAGTAACCTGCTTCCACACTGTGGGGATTCTCTGAAGAGAAGAGATTTCTGCAAACTATGCAGGGCAGCACAGGTGTCTCCATGTGAATTTGTGCGTGTGTGTGTTTTGTATGTGTGCTTGCTCGGTGAAGTGAGTGTTGTGGAGTATCAGTCTGTGCGAGGGTGAGTATTGAGGATGTGTGTGTGTCAGAGAGTATGTGCATAAGCGGGGTGTGGATAAAAGCCAGGGATTGCATTTTGCTCAAACAAGGGCGGGCAAGAGGGTCTGCAGAGGCTGACCAGATGTCCCAGTCACCATCCATTTTAATTCCTCTTCCCTCTCCCTTTCTGACATGACCAGCTTTGGACTCCTTCATTGCCACAACGATCCAATCCACAAATTGGAGGAACAACACCTCATCTTCCACCTGGAGTTGTCTAATTTCTTCCCTCCCAGCCCCAACTCCCTTCACAGCCTCTGCCCCTCCCATTCACTCTTCCCTGCCACCAACCAGATTCCTTCCTCCCATCGACCATCAGATTGTACCCTCTATCTTCACCAATCCCCACTTCAACAGCTTTCCCCTGGCACCCCTTTATCTGCATCTTGTTCGACACCCATCCCCCATCCGGAAGAAGGATTACACCTGAAACGTCGACTTCTCCACCTCCTGATGCTGCCTGGCTTGCTGTGTTCTTCCAGCCTCCTGACTGTCTTTATTGTCAATTGAGACACAGACCTGGACCAACTGTTCCAGAGTCTGTCCCCTTCCTGGATTCACTGCCTTTCCATTCAGTTGCTGAAAGTCAACAATTGAACCCCAGAATGAAAAATAAATTGAAAATGTGGGTGAGAAAAGAGAGTGTTGTACTCACAGATGTTGGACAAAGGAAGAAAGTTGCAGTCTGGGGTGAAGCTCAATCTTCATTCAGAGAGAGGAGCAGCATCTGTAACCAAATAGACAGTCATAGATGTATGAGTAAAAAGTGAGGTCTGCAGATGCTGGAGATCAGAGCTGAAAATGTGTTGCTGGTTAAAGCACAGCAGGTTAGGCAGCATCCAAGGAACAGAAAATTCGATGTTTCGGGCCAGAGCCCTTCATCAGGAATCAGGAGTCATAGATGTATGGCATAGAAACAAACCATTCACTTGAACCAGTCCATGCGGAGCAGATATCCTAACCCAATCTAGTCCCACTTGCCAGCACCTGACCCATATCTCTCCAAACCCTTCCTATTCATAAACCCATCCAGATGCTTTTTAAATGTTGCAATTGTACGAGTGTCCACCACTCTCTTTGGCAGCTTACTCCTTAACTGCACCCCACATTGCGTGGAAAAGTTGCCCCTCAGAACTCTTATATCTTTCCCCTCTCACTGAAAACCTATGTCTCTGTAGTGCCCCCCCCCCCCCCCCCCACCCCCACCCCCAGCCCAAACCATGCACTTTAAAGAATTTAGAAACCTCATCCTTTACGATGGATTCTAGAATTTTACCTACAACTGAGATTAGGCTAATTGGCAAGTAATTTTCCATCTTTTGTCTTGGTCCTTTCTTGAACAAAGGACTTACGACAGTGATTTTTCAATCACCTGGGATTTTCCCTGACTCGATTGATTTTTGAAAGATTACAACCAACACCTCTGATAATTCTTCAGCCACGTCCTGCAGAACGCGAGGATGTAGCCATCAGAACCAGGAGATTTCTCAATCTTTAGACCTTTTAGCTTTTCTAGCACTTTCTCTTTTGTAATGGCTACCATACTCAACTCTGTCCCTTCACTCTCCTTAATTGTTAGGATGTTACTCATGTCTTCCACTGTGAAGAATGACACAAAGTATTTAAGTTCTTCAGCTATTTCCTTATCACCCAGCACTATCCTTCCTGCATCAATTTGGAGCAGCCCAATCTCTACTTTTGCCTCGTTTGTTTCTTAATGTATTGCAAAAAACAGCTTACCTTCATATTTGATCCTCTCCTTCCTTATTTCTCTCTTTGTTATCTTCTGTTTGTTTTTTGTAGTCTTCCCAAGCATTTGATTTCCCAGTGCTCTTGGCCACATTGTACGTTCTCTCTTTTTCGTTGATACATTTCCTGACTTCCTTTGTCAGCCACGGCTATCTTCTTCAACCCCCTCCCCCCAATAATCTTACTTTTTTTTGGATGAACCTCTGTACTGTGTCCTCAATTACACCCAGAAATTCCTGCCATTGTTAATCTACTGCCTTCCCCACTAGGCTCTGCTTCCAATAAATTTTTGGCTGTTCCGCTCCCATTGCCCTTGTAATTACCTTTTAACTGTAATACCATTACATCCAATTTTACCTTCTCTCTTTCAAACTGCACACTGAACTCTACCATATCATAATCACTGCCTCCTAAATGTTCCTTTGCTTTAAGATTTTTTTTATAAAGTCTGGCTCTTTACATAGCACTAAGAATTGAAATATGCTCAGTTAGGCCACAGTTGAGGACAGTGTGTAAGGGGCAAATGGCCTATTCCTAGTCTTGTGAAATTGGTTCTAGCTCTGGAGAAATAGAACCATTGAGTTGTAGAGCACAAAAACAACCGTTCGGTATGTGCTGACCAGATAGCCTAAATTAATCTAGTCCCATTTGCCAGCACTTTGTCCATATCCCTCTAAAACTTCCTATTCATATACCTATCCAAAAGCCTTTTAATTATTGTATTTGTACCAGCCTCCACTATGTTCTCTGGCAGCTCATTAAGTTCACACACCAACCTATACGTGAAAAAGTTGCCCCTTGGGACCCTTTTAAATCTTTCCCCTCTCACCCAAAACTAATGTCCTCTTGTACTGGATTCCCCCGCCCCAGGGGAAAAAAAAATCTTTTTGTCCTATCCATGCCTGTCGTGATCTTTTAAACCTCCATAAGGTCATCCCTCAGCCTCCAATGCTCCAGGGAAAACAGCCCCAGCCCTTACAGCCTTTCCCTGTAGCACAAACCCGCCAATCCTAGCTAAAAATCACAACACCAGGTTATAGTCCAACAGGTTTAATTGGAAGCACACTAGCTTTTGGAGCAATGCTCCTTCATCAGGTGATAGTAGATCGATTGTAACACAGAATTTATAGCAAAAATTTACAGTGTGATGTAACTGAAATTATAACCCTAGCAACATTCTTATCAGTAATTTCTGAACTCTTAAGTTTCACAACATCCTTTCTGATTAGTCAGTAATAGGCTGTGAACAATATTTTGTTCGGGTCGTAAGAGAGGGCTTTTCTTGAGGTGAATTAACTTTCACACTTTTGGTTCTAATCCTTGCAACCCTTTTAAATTTTTCCCCTCTCACCCTAAACCTGTGTCCTCTCGTTTGGAATTCCCCCTCCCCCTCGGAAGATAAAAGCAAATGGAATGAGATGTGCAACCACAGGGAAAAGAAATTGTGGCTCCTGCCATTTTTACCCCAAATTGGCAATTGGACACAAGATCTGTCAGTAACAACTAGCGCCGACCGCAATTGGTCAGGTGGAGTAAAGTGCGCTCTGATTGGAGGGGGCCCACATGACGCGCGTCAATGAAAGAGGAGACAGAAAGAAGAAGAAAACCAAAGATGGTGGCTTCTCCCCTATGTGGACCTGCTGGTGTTTCTGAAGTGTGATGGCCTGGGTAAAGCACTTCCCGCACTCAGGACAACTAAAGGGCCCATCCCCGGTGTGGGACCGCTGGTGTATCAGCTGGGCAGAGGCCTGGGTAAAGCACTTCCCGCATTCACAGCAGCTCAAGGGCCTCTCCCCCGTGTGGACCCGCTGGTGGGTCAGTAGGGTGGAGGAATCGCTGAAGCCTTTACCGCACTTGGGGCAGGAGAGTGGCTTGCCCCCCACCTTGTGGATTCGCCGGTGCTTCAGGGCGAAGGAATTGCTAAAGACCTTCCCACACTTGGGGCAGCTGAAAGGTCTCTCCCCTGTGTGGACCCGCCAGTGGGTCAGCAGGACATATGCCTGGGTAAAGCCCTTCCTGCACTCGGGGCAGCTGAAGGGCCTCTCACCGGCTGTGACTGCGCCGATGAGTCTCCAGAGCAGACGGGGCACAGAAGCCTTTCCCACAGTTGCCACACTTCCATGGTTTCTTTACGGAGCGGGATTCCTCAGGTTTCTCTATGGCCAAAACTTCAGCTGCACACAAATGTGGGTACAGCCCCACCCTGCCGTGAATTCCTCTTTTCAGGCCGTATAACTGTTTCAGGATCCACACTCACTGCGCTGCAACGTAGGGTCTCTCATCCAGTCCCATGGATTCTGAAAATGTACTTGAGCAAGAAGCAAGTGCTTTGCTCCTCTCACAGAATCACACTCAAAATTCGTTGCAGTCCCGATGTCCCAGTGTCACTGTCAGACATTGATGTGAAAGTGAGGATTGCAGATGCTGGACAGTCAAGAGTTCAAAAGTGTGACACTGGAAAAGCACTGTAGGTCAGGCAGCATCCGAGGAACAGAAGTCAATGCTTCGGCCACAAGGCCTTCATCTGTCGATTTTGAAATTTCCGTCTACAGATCTTTAAATACTCTGTAAAAAGAGATTACAAAAGTCATTACACTCAGTTCAGGGTAACAATTCTGAATAAGCAATTCCACTTTCTGCGGAATATACTTTTCTTTTGTTATTCCACAAAATTGAAAGCACCATCCCACTCTCTCTCCGCCTCTGTTCTCACTTCGCTCTAATTCTCCTCAAGGTGCTGATTCAGGATCTTACAGATGCAACCAACAGAGTCATAGAGATGTACAGCATGGAAACAGACCAAACCCAGGGAAAAGACTTTGTCTATTTATCCTATACATGCCCCTCATAAATTTGTAAACCTCTATAGGTTACCCCTCAGGCTCCAACACTCCAGGGAAAACAACTCCAGTCTGTTCAGCCTCTCCCTATAGCTCAAATCCTCCAACCCTGGCAACATCCTTGTAAATTGTTTCTGAACCCTTTCAAGTTTCACAACGTCTTTTCATTGAAAGGAGACCAGAACTGCACGCCATATTTCAACAGTGGCCTAACTGATGTTCTGTACAGCCACAACATGACCTCCCAAGAGTTCAAAATTAACATGAAAGCAGCCTTCGATAAGCATTTGGTACTTAAAGTTTGACAAGGCAATGAAATGCATCCAACAATTTTGAAGGAAGGGACGATAGAAATTGTGGAAGCCATAATTTATCAGTCTTCCATGGACTTGGAGATGGTGCTAGAAGATTGGAGAACTGCAAACATTGCAGCCTGGTTTCAGAAAGGTTGTAATGCTAATCTCAGCAATTATAGAGTCATAGAGATGTACAGCATGGAAACAGACCCTTCGGTCCAACCCGTCCATGCCGACCAGATATCCCAACCCAATCTAGTCCCACCTGCCAATTTAAATTTGGTGGAGAAGCATCCAATAATACTTATTCTGGTCAAAATTAGTAGTAACATGGCGAAAGGTGGATTGAGTAGGAAGAGTCTGCAAGGTATTTCTGACAGGGACACTGCATTTAACTAACTTGTTGGAGATTTGTGAAGACGTTACAGGCTTGATAAGGATAACACTTCAGCTCTCCTCTTTGATATCCATCCTGGCTGTCTTGGGGAGCCTGGTACCCCTATATCCTTGACATTATTCTGAATGGTGTGTTTTTGAGGCGATTAAAGCACCAAAGTGTGACTTCAGTTTACTTGGCTACATTGGTGTCTCGGTTTTGCTATCCTATCTTTCCCATAAAGGCTGGCACTGACTGTGAGCAGGAGTCTGCTGGGCACCACCTTCATTAATCAAAAGGGAAAGAGCTATTGATTCAGCACCTCAGTAAATCTTGAGGCAGTCTTAGCTCCTATGCACATGTTGGGATGCATGCAAGGAGATGTTTATATTTTGCTTCTGTACTTAGAATTCATAAATTGAAGCCAATGTACATTTAAAAAAATATTCAAGATTAAAAGTACAGAGGAGATCAACATTATACAACAATCCAACAACCCCGTCCCAAGACAACATGTGCCTGACCCTCACAAAGCTGGCGGCCGGTTGCCCAGGCAACCCGAGAGCTCCTTCGCCGGTGAAGTAAACACTGGGCCTGTGGGGCTTTTATTCGCGGCCTGCGGCCTCCCCCTAGGAGTTTATAAACTCCCCAGTCTCCCTCCTCCCGCGGTTCCCAATCCTACCCTGTCTCACTGTCTCCTCTCCCCGGGGGCAGGAGCCAGGTCTTGGCGCTCGGACCTGGCGACCTCCCCGGGATGTTTCTGAAACCTGGTCCTGTTCTGAAGAAGGATCACCGGACCTGAAACACGTCCTCACATTTCTCTCAACACGAGCTGCCGGACCTGCTCAGCTTTTCCAGCGGTTTCTGTTCTTGTTCCTTCAGCCGCCGGCGCCATTCTTCTCCCACACTCAGTCACACTGTCTTTGTCCGGCCGCGGGACCTACACTACACATGCGCCAACACGCAGGGGGTGTGGTCCAGTCAACGTCGTCACCAATCGAGGGGGCGTGGTTGGGGAGCCATCCAACCAATAGGGGACAATGGGGGTTGGTTTTCCCCGCCCCCAGCCTCCTGAAAAGTGTGTTTCTTTTTAATTTTCAGCCTGTTCAGAAATGTTACTCCAGACCTTTGGAAAGCTGAAACATCGGGAAACTTCCAGACACAAACAAAGGGATTTTAAAAAATGAATAGAAATAGGTAAGGTAAATTACGAAAGAAGGTAAAAACAATGACTGCAGATGCTGGAAACTAGATTCTGGATTAGAGGTGCTGGAACACCACAGCACTTCAGGCAGCATCCAAGGAGCAGCAAAATCGACGTTTCGGGCAAAAGCCCTTCATCAGGAAATTACGAAAGAAGCCTAGCATAAAATATCAAAAGCTTCTGTTGGTATGCCAAAGGGAACAAAGTCGCTAAAGTAAATGTTGGTTCCTTGAAGATGAAACAGGTGAGTTAATAAGGGGAACACTGAAATGACAGAACTGCTAAATCAATACTTTTCCTCAGTTTTCACGGTGGAGGACAGCAGTACCGTTCGTATTGGAATGAGCAAGTCAAAGGCTAGACAAAAGGTAGAACTTAAACAATCAACGTCGATAGGTACACTATTAGGATTGAGTACAAACAAATCCCCTGGGCCTGATGGCCTACCCTCCTAGGGTACTAAAGGAAGTGACGGTGGAGATTGTGGATTCATTAGTTACAATATTCCAAAATTCCCTGGACATGAGAAAGATTCATTAAGTTTATTTAATACAGAGATAGGCAGGTTCTTGATTGTCAAGGTGATCAAAGGTTATGGGGAGAAAACGGAAGAATGGAGTTGAGAAACATTTCAGCCATGATTGAATGGTGCAGCAGACTCGATGGGCTGAATGTGTTCGTTTCTGTTCCTGTATCTTAGGATCTTACGGTTCCAGCAGATTGGAAAAATGCTAATGTATTCAGAAAGGGAGGCACACAATATGTGGAAAGTTGCAGACCAGTTAGTTTAACATCTGTTGTTGGGAAGGTGTTGGAGTCAATTATCAAGGAAGCAATATCAGGACGTTTGAAAAATCAAAACTCTATCCATCAGAGTCAGTGTGGTTTTACGATGGGCAAATCAGATTTGACTAAGTTCCTCATAGATGTAACAAGTGGATAATAGGGATCCTGTAGTTGTAATATATCTGGCTTTTCAGAAGGTATTTGCTAAAGTGCCACTCAAAGCGTTAATTTGCAAGCTTAGATCATATGCGATATGGGCTGATTTATCAGCTTGGATAGGTGACTGGCTGATGGGCAGAAGACAGACAGTATGAATTGATGGCTTTTCTTTCTGGATGGCAAGGTGTAATTACTGAGGTGCCACAGGGTTGGGTCTTCGGACCCCAGCTATTTACAGTCTACATTAGTGATTTGGATACACATATAAAAGACTCTTTTGCCAAATTTGTGGATGACATAAATAAACGAGATGGTAAGTTGCAATGAGGATATATGAACCTTTCAAATGGATCTAGATAGGTTAGGAGAGTGGCCCAAAATGTGGCAGATAGAGTTTAAGGTGGATAAGTGTGAGGTCATGCATTTTGGTCAAAATAATTGCAAGGCAACCTATTATCCGATAGAGGGTTTGGGGTGATCTGGTGCAGAGGGATCTGGGTATCCTCATTAATGAGTCACAGAAAACTAGCTTGCAGGTACAGTAGATAATAAAGTAAGTGAATGCAGCATTTCCTTTTATCGCTAAAGGAATAGAACATAAAGGGAAGGAAGTGTTGCTGCAACCAAACATAGCATTGCTGAAATTGCACCTGGAGGATTGTGCCCAGTTTTGAACTCATTTCCCCTTATATGGCTAAGATAGGGGATTTAACTTTCCAACCATAGACTGGGACTGCCATAGGTTTAAGGGTTTAAATGGAGAGGAATTTAAGCGTGTTCAAGAAACTTTTCTCATTTAGTATGTGGATGTTCCTCCTAGAGAAGGTGCAAAACTTGACCTTCTCTTGGGAAATAAGGCAGGACAGCTGACTGAGGTGTCAGTGGGGGTGCACTTTGGGGCCAGCGACCATAATTCTATTAATTTTAAAATAGTGATGGAAAAGGATAGGACAGATCTAAAAGTTAAAATTCTAAATTGGAAAATGTCTCATTTTGACAGTATTAGGCAAGAATGTTCAAAAGCTGTTTGGGAGCAGATGTTTGCAGGTAAAGAGATGGCTGGAAAATGGGAAGCCTTCAGAAATGAGATAATGAGAGTCCAGAGAAAGTATATTCCTGTAGGGTGAAAGGAATGCCTGGTAGGTGTAGGGAATGTTGGATGACTGGAGAAATTGAGTGTTTGGTTCAGAAAACGAAGAAAGCATATGTCAGGTATAGACAGGATAGACTGAGTGAATCCTTAGAAGAGTATAAAGGTAGTAGGAGTATAATTAAAAGGGAAATCAGGAGGGCAAAAACTGGACATGAGATAACTTTGGCAACTTTGGGTTGAGGAGAATCCAAAGGGTTTTTACAAATACATTAAGGACAAAAGAGTAACTAGGGACAGAATAGGGCACACCAAAGATGAGCAAGGCAGCCAATGTGTGGAACTACGGGAGATGGGGGGAGATACTAAACGAGTATTTTGCATTAATGTTTACTCTGGAAAAGAGCTGAAAATGTGTTGCTGGAAAAGCGCAGCAGGTCAGGCAGCATCCAAGGAGCAGGAGAATTGACATTTCAGGCATGAGCCCTTCTTCAGGAATGAGGAGAGTGTGCCAAGCAGGCTAAGATAAAATGTAGGGAGGAGGGACTTGGGGGAGGGGCATTGGAAATGTGATAGGTGGAAGGAGGTTAAGGTGAGGGTGATAGGCCGGAGTGGGGGTGAGGGCGGAGAGGTCAGGAAGATGATTGCAGGTTAGGAAGGTGGTGCTGAGTTCGAGGTTGGGACTAAGACAAGGTGGGGGGAGGGGAAATGAGGAAACTGGAGAAATTTAGGTTCATCCCTTGTGGTTGGAGGCTTCCTACTCTGGAGAAGAACATGGAAGATATAGAATGTAGGGAAGTAGATTACAGCATCTTGAAAAATGTCCATATTACAGAGGAGGTGGTGCTGGATGTCTTGAAACACAAAGGTGGATAAATCCCCAGGACCTGATCAGGTGTACCCTAGATCTGTGGGAGGCTACGGGAAGTGATTGGTGGGCCCTTTGCTGAGATATCTGTATCATCGATCGTCACAGGAGAGGTGCGAGAAAACTGGGGATTGGTTAACGTGGTACCACTATTTAAGAAAGGTAGGAAGGAAAAGCCAGGAAGCTGAAAATGTGTTGCTGGTTAAAGCGCAGCAGGTCACGCAGCATCCAAGGAACAGGAAATTTGACGTTTCGGGCATAAACCCTTCTTCAGGAATGATTCATTCCTGATGAAGGGCTTATGCCCAAAACGTCGAATTTCCTGTTCCTTGGATGCTGCCTGACCTGCTGAGCTTTAACCAGCAGCACATTTTTAGCTCTGATCTCCAGCATCTGCAGACCTCATTTTTTACAGGAAAAGCCAGGAAACCTGACATTGCTGGTGGGCAGGTTGTTGGAGCAAATCCTGAGGGACAAGATTTACATATATTTGGAAAGGCAAGGACTGAATAGGGATAGTCAACATGGCTTTGTGCATGGGAAATCATGTCTCACAAATTTGATTGAGTGTTTTAAAGAAGTAACAAAGAAGATTGATGAGGGCAGAGCAATGAAGATATGCCAACTCTCTACCTTCTTCCAGTCAGCCAGTCCTTTATCCGTGCCAGTAACTTCCCCCTACATCAGGTACTCTTATCATATATTCACAGCCTCCTGTGCGGCACCTTGTCAAAGGCCTTCTGGAAATCCAAATCACTCACGTCCATTGGCTTTCCCTTTGTCTAACTTACTCATTACCTGCTCAAAGAATCCTAATAGATTTATCAGACATGACGTCCTCTTGTCAAAGCCATGCAGACTCGGTCCTGTTTTAACATGCACCTCCACATACTTCTCACTCTCACCCTTCATAAAACCTGTTAAGTTTACCCATTTTTACCATAAATACACTGTTCTATTCTTTAAAATGTATTCAAGTTTAAAGATTTCATATTATGCATGTACACTACCTTTGCCCCTCTTAATATTTTATCCTTCTGAAGAAGACCTTCAGAAAAGATTAGCACAAGGTATGAAGCTGACTGTGTGACTGCATCAAGTAAAGGAGATGGTAAGAATGAGAAAGGAGCAGCTAAATATCTAAACCTACCCATGCAATGGTCAAGAAGGCACAACAACGCCTTTTCTTCCTCAAGATGCTTAAGAAATTCGGCACGTCCATAATGACACTCACCAACATTTACAGATACACCACAGAAAGCAACGTATCTGGTTGCATCTCGTCCTGCTACGGCAACTGCTCTGCCCAGGACCAGAAGAAACTACAGAAGGTTGTGTGCACAGCACAGTCCATCACGGAAGCCAACCTCCCACCGATGGAATCCATCTACACTTTTCGTTGTTGTGGAAAGGCTGCCAACCTCAAAGACCCCTCCCACCCCGGGAATGATCTCTCATACCATCTTCTGTCAGGCAGAAGAAACAGAAGCTTAAACACACGCACCAACAGGTTCAAGAATAGCTTCTTCCCTGCCATTATTAGACTGCTGAATGGAGCTCTCCAATTTGAAATCTAATGTTGACCTTGCTTCTGCACACCTCCTGTGCAGCTGTAACTCTGTACGCCTCACTCTGTCTAAGCGCAGTATGACCTGCATGTCCTCGTTAGCTCGGATCTGACTGTACTGCTGATAAAACAAAACTTTTGACTCCACTTAGGTACATAGCACAGTACAGGCCCTTCGACATTCTATGCAGTACCGGCCCTTTATCCTACTCTAAGGTCAAACTGACCTACATACCATTTATTGTACTAACTTTCATGTGCCTATCCAAGAGTCGATTAAATGTCCCTAATATATCTCACTGTACTACCACTGTTGACAGTGCATTTCACACAGCCATAACTATCTGAGTAAAGAACCTACTCTGACATCTCCCTGAAACCTTCCTCCAATTACCTTAATATTATGCAGAGTGTGGGGTACTGGAAAACCATATCAGGTCAGGCAGCAGCCATGGAGCAGGAGAATTGACATTTTAGGCATAAGCCCTTCATCAGGAATGATTGTTGTGGGCCAGGGGTGCTGAGAGATAAATAGGAAGAGGGAGGGTTTGGGGGAGAAGATAGCTGAGAATGTCATAGGTAGATGAAGGGTGTGTGTGGGGGGGATGGGGTGCGGTGGCAAGATGGTAGGTTGGAGGGGGTTATAGTGCAGAAAGCTGGGAAAACTGATGGACAGGTCAGAAAGTGCCGAGTTGGAGGCTTGGGACTGGGGAAAGTGAGGAAACTGTTGAAATACACATTTTGTCCTGTGTGATTGCAGGGTCGCAAGGCAGAATATGAGGCGTTCCTCCTCCAGGCATCGGGAAGTAACGGTTTGGCGATGGATAGGTTGGAGAAGTGGGTGGAGCTGATAGATTGAAAAGCTGATGGATAGGTCAGGAGGGTGGTGCTGAGTTGAAGGCATGGGACTTGAATAAAGTGGGGGGGAATATTTCTAGTATCTGCAGTTCTCATTTTCTCCTCCTCAAAATTATAGACATTTGTAAGGGGCATGGATAGGGTGAATACCCAAGGTCTTTCCCCAGGTAGGGGAGTCCAGCACTGAAGGGGCATAGGTTGAAGGTGAGTGTGGAAAGGGACCTGAGGGGCCATATTTTCACGCAGTGGGTGGTGTGTGTATGGAATGACCTGCCAGCAGAAGTGGTGGAGACTGGTACAATTACAACATTTAAAAGGCATCTGGATGGGGATATGAATAGGAAGGGTACAGATGAACATAGGCCAAATGCTGGCAAATGGGTCACTAGATTCATTTAAGATATGGACTGAGGGGTTTGTTTCCGGTTCTACAACTCTATGACTCTACGTCTACTTAGTTGAAACCAATTTCACAAAATGAGGAATAGGCCATTCACCCCTTCCAGCCTGTCCTGAGCTGTGGCCTAACTGCACATATTTCAGTGCAAGTTTCAGAAAGATTTCAGCAGCTCTTTTTAAAAATTGAAATGCGTTGAAACTTCAATGATGTTTCTGAATATATAATTTTAGCTATTCTCAAATTTTAAAGATAAGAGTTTCTAGTGAACACAGCCCACACCTCCCAGTGCTGCCAGTAACCTTTACAATGTTGATGAAACGATGCAGTACCTGTACTCCTTAAAAATTTACAAGTTCTAGCAATACGAGCAAATCATTCACTGCTCTGTCTGATACACGGCATTAGAAACTTAGTGCAGGAGGCTGGAAGAAATGAGCAGCTTTAAATCAAAGACCATCTGGAGCTCAAAGCTTTCAATGAGAGTCTGAGTCAGGTAATCTTTATTGTGACCCAACTTTGTTACAGCTTCAGATCCCCCCCAGCAAAAAAGGGGAGAGAAAGTAGCTGCTTTTTAAACAACTCAAGGTCAAAGCGCACAAAATCCCCCTCCCTCCACCCCACCCCACTTTCTTTACTCTTGGTCAGCACTCTTTATTCCTGGTAATTGGATCCTTGGTACAGCCTTAACCCGTGGGGCCGGGAACGGAGGCAGTGTGGAGTGAAACAGACTGCTGTGGGTCTGGAGTCACGTGTAGGCCAGACCGGGTAAAGGATGCAGCTGGGACGACTGAGTGAACCCTTTCCCACAACGGCAGTTTCCTTCCCTAAAAAGGGCGTGAGTGAATCAGATTGGGGTTTTCTCCCCCTCCCCCAGAGAAAATGGTTTCATCATTAGATTCTGACCGAATTCCAATTCCACTATCTGCCGCGATGAGATTCAAACCCAACAGATCCCAGAACTGGGTGGATAGTCCAGTCGATAACGGCACTCGGCAGTCGCTGTCAGTCCCCCTGCGATGGCACATGAAGTCGCTGGTGGTTCCGGAGGTTGGAGGAGCGGGTGAAGCCCTTCCCACACTCGGGGCAGCTGAATGGCTTCTCCCCTGAGTGGACCCACCGGTGGGTCAGCAGGGCGGAGGAATCGCTGAAGGCCTTCTCACACTCAGGACAGCTGAAGGGCCTCTCCCCCGTGTGGACCCGCCGGTGGGTCAGTAGGTTGGAGGAATTGCTGAAGGTCTTCCCAGACTCGGAGCAACTGAACGGTCTCTCCTCCATGTGGATCAGCCGATGCCTCAGCAGGTGGGAGGAATTGCTGAAGGCCTTCCCACACTCGGGGCAGCTGAAGGGCCTCTCCCCTGTGTGGACCCGCCGGTGCCTCAGCATGTGGGAGGAATTGCTGAAGGCCTTCCCACACTCGGGGCAACTGAACAGCCTCTCCCCCGTGTGGATCCGCTGGTGCCTAAGCAGGGCAGAGACCTGGGTAAAGCCCTTCCTGCACCTGGGACAGGAGAACGGCCTCTCCCCGGTGTGATTGCGCCGATGAATCTCCAGGTGAGACGGAGTACGGAAGCCTTTCCCACAGTTACCACACTTCCACGGTTTCTCCATGTCCGAAGCTTCAGCCACAAACAAACACATGTCCTGCCCCTCACTGCTGGGAATTCCTCTTTCCAGGCCGTATAACTGTCTCAGGCTCCACACTCAGTGCGCAGCAACAGTAGGGTCTCTCATCCAGTCCCACTGATAATGAAAATGTACTGAAATAGGAACCAAAAAGCTTTGCTCCTTCTCACAGAATTGTAATCAAAAGTTGTGGCTGCCCCAATCGATTGAATGACTGTCAGATATTGACGTGAAAATGAGGACCGCAGACGGGGGAAGAGTCTGTGTTGAAAAGTGCGGCGCTGGAAAAGGGTGCAGGTCAGGCAGCATCCGAGGAGCAGGAGAGTCAACATTTCAGGCATAAGGCCTTCATCTGTTCATTGAGACTTCTTCAGATCTTCAAATACTCTGTAAAAAGAGATTACAAAAGTCATCACTGTCAGTGCAGGGTAGAAATTCAGAACAAGCAATTCTACTTTCTGTGGAACATCCTTTTCTTTTGTTAGTTCACAAAATTGAAAGCATCATCCCACTGTTCCTTCATCAGGTGGTTGTGGAGAATAAGATCATAAGGCACAGAATTTATGGAAAGACATTTGTGGCCTGCCACTGAAATGATATATTGAACAAACCTGGATTGTTAAGTCTTTCATCTTTTACAATGGATTACAGGTATCATTAATATGTAAATCCCAGAACTTCCTGTAAGGCACCCTCTCAAGATAACATAAGGCTTTATAACATAATGCAGTTCAGACAATGCATTAAAGGTATGAGGCTAGATTTTGTCAGTATCCCAATCTGGAGTCAGACTGGTTCTATTTCCAAAGCAGGAATTTATAAAGTATTATCTGGATTGACTGCCTGCATGAACTGCTGAGTCTCATCCACCAGCTGAAATGACTGGATAGGGAGGGCTTGATCCCCACAGTGCAGTGAGTTCCCACTTTCCACCAAAATCCCAAATGTCCACACTCACTCAGTTGCTCTCTCACAAATGCAAGGTTTCTTCTGCTCCCAGAAAGCAGAAAACATCTATGGGTGGCACGGTGGCACAGTGCTCTCACAAATGCAAGGTTTCTTCTGCTCCCGGGAAGCGCAAAACATCTATGAAACATCTATGGGTGGCACGGTGCTCTCACAAATGCAAGGTTTCTTCTGCTCCCGGGAAGCGCAAAACATCTATGAAACATCTATGGGTGGCACGGTGGCAAGCACTGCTGCCTCACAGCGCCAGAGACCCGGGTTCAATTCCCGCCTCAGGCGACTGTGTGGAGTTTGCACATTCTCCCCGTGTCTGCGTGGGTTTCCTCCAGGTGCTCCGGTTTCCTCCCATAGTCCAAACATGTGCAGGTTAGGTGAATTCACCATGGTAAATTGCCCATAGTGCTAGTTGCAGGGGTAAATGTAGGGGAATGGGTCTGGTTGGGTGCGCTTCAGCAGGTCGATGTGGACTTGTTGGGCTGAAGGGCCTGTTTCCACACTGTAAGTAATCTAATCTAATCACGAAAGTTGCTTTGAAAGTCCAGTCTTCACAA
Organism: Hemiscyllium ocellatum; assembly: GCF_020745735.1. NCBI lineage: Eukaryota > Metazoa > Chordata > Chondrichthyes > Orectolobiformes > Hemiscylliidae > Hemiscyllium > Hemiscyllium ocellatum. Next base: position 135,925 of record NW_026867479.1, on the reverse strand, counting down.
CCACACTTCTGCTTTCACCAAGACAATTAGAGTCATACAGCATGGAAACAGACCCTTTGGTCAAACTCGTCTGTGCCAAACAGATATCCAAAATTAATCCAGTCCCATTTGCCAGCATGTGGCTCTTACGGTTCCTGTTCATGTATCCAACTAGGTGCGTTTTAAATATAACTGTATCAACCTCCACCACTTCCTCTGGCAGGTCATTCCATACATGCACCACCCTCTGTGTGAAAAAAATTGCTCCTCAGGTCTCATTCAAATCATTCCCCTCTGACCTCAAATATATGCCCTCTAGTTTTGGCCTCCCTGACCCTGGGGAAAAGACCTTGGATATGCACCCTATCCATGCCTGTTATAAACCTCTATAAGGCTGCCCTCAGTCTCTGATGCTCCGGGAAAAATATCCCTGACCTAATCAGCCTTTCCCTGTAGTTCAAACCCTCCAAGCCTCGCAACAGCCTTGTAAATCTTTTCCAACCCCTCTCAAAGTTTGAAAGTTCTTTCCTAAAGCAAGGAGACCAGAACTGGACGTACTATTCCAAAAGAGGCCTAACCAACGTACAGCTACAACAATACCTCCCAACACCTATACTCAATGCTCTGACCAATAAAGGAAAGCATACCAAACACCTTCTTCACTATCCTGTCTACCTGCGACTCCACTTTCAAGGAACTATGAACCTACACTCCGAGGTCTCTTTGTTCTGCAACACTCCCCTTCACTGTACCAGTCCTGTCTGGATTAGATTAGATTACTTAGATTAGATTAGATTACTTACAGTGTGGAAACAGGCCCTTCGGCCCAACAAGTCCACACCGACCCGCCAAAGCGCAACCCACCCATACCCCTACATATACCCCTTACCTAACACTACGGGCAATTTAGCATAGCCAATTCACCTGACCTGCACATCTTTGGACTGTGGGAGGAAACCGGAGCACCCGGAGGAAACCCACGCAGACACGGGGAGAACGTGCAAACTCCACACAGTCAGTCGCCTGAGTCGGGAATTGAACCCAGGTCCCTGGCGCTGTGAGGCAGCAGTGCTAACCACTGTGCCACCGTGCCGCCCATTGTTTGACCAAAATGCAAAACCTCACATTTCTCTAAATTAAACTCCATCTGCCACTCCTCAGCCCACTGATCCATCCAATCAATTCTAATTTATTGTCAATTCTGCTTCCTCTCTTATTCCCTCAAAGCTAAAAGTCTCCATCCCACACACTCTCCCTCCCTTCTCACTTTGTTGAGCCTAATCTCTGTTGTATCTCATCCTGAAGGGTCTAGGTGATGCTGATTAACAGGCCTACACTCAGGGGAGATCTAATTGAAACATACGGAATACTGTACGGCCTGGACAGAGTGGATGTTGGGAAGATCTTTCCATTGGGAGGAGAGACTAAGGCTCAAGGCACAGTCTTAGAGTAAAGGGTAGACCCTTTACATTGGAGATAAGGAGAAATGTCTTCAGCCAGAGAGTAATGAATCTATGGAATTAACTGCCACAGAAGGCTGTGGAGGCCAGGTCACTGAGGATATTTAAGACTGAGATAGATAGGTCCTTGAGTATCAAGGGGAGTGAGAGTTATGGGGAAAAAGCAGGAGAACGCAGATAAGAAACTTAACAGCCACGATTGAATGGTATGAGCAGACCCAATGGGCCGAAAGGCCTATATTCTGCTCCTATGCCTGATGGTCTCTTGCTGTCCTAGACACAAAACTGCATGAATCCAGGTAAGATTCTGTTAATCCATTTTTAAAAATTAGAATCAGTCTGACCATTGTGGTACAGACAGCCTCACACAGGGAAACTCACACCTTCAATACATTATCTGGGACGATGTGACACCAATTGGGAATGTAACATTTAAAAAAAAATTTGCTATTCATATATGAAAGAATGACCATGTTGGTTTCAGTTCTCAAAGATGAGAAACTTAACAATCCAGGTCTTTTTCAATATATAATTTCAGTTACATCACACTGTAAACCTTTGCTCTAAATTCTGTGTCTTACAATCTTATTCTCCACAACCACTTGATGAAGGAGCAGCGCTCTGAAAGCTAGTGCTTCCAAATAAACCTGTTGGACTATAATCCTGTGTTATATGATTTTTAACTTTGGACACAGAGCGTGAGAAGTGGGAGCAGGAGTTGGCCAATTGGTCTTTCGAACCTGGACCAGCATTGAACAGACCATAACTGGATATGAATCTACCCAAATCTAGGTGGATAAGCTGGGACTTTCTTCACTGGAGCACAGGAAGTTGAGAGGTGACCATACAGAGGTTTATAAAATCATGAGAAGTATACATGAGGTGAATGGCAGGTGTCATTTCCCTCAGGTGGGAGTTTCAGGATTATGCAGCAAATTGTGAAAAGTGAGAGGAGAAAGGATTTGAAAAGATTTGAGGGGCACCTTTTTTTTAAAATACAGTGGTTCACGTGTGGGATGAATGTCCAGAGGAAGTGGTGGATGCCGGTATAGTTACTTTTAAAAGACATTTGGTTAAGTACATGAATAGGAAAGGTTTGGAGGGATATGGGCCAAACACTGGCAAGTAGTACTAGATTAGTTTGTGAATACAGTCAGCATGGACTAGTTGGACTGAAAGGTCTGTTCATGTGCTGTGTGACTGTAACTGTTCTCTACTGATCTTAAAAACACTTTCTTGCTTTCCCCCATAAACATCCACTTCTTTGTTGCTCAAAAATCAGATGAACTCAGCCTTGAGTGTATTCAATGACCCCTAACTGCAGGAAGACATCCCCACTTCTGAACACAATTCCTCCTGTTAATATACCACTTGCCTTGCTGATTGCTTGCTGCACCTGTCTGACAACTGGCAGTGACTGGTGTAGAAAGACACTGAGCCCCCTTTCTACATCCACATATCATTCCCTATTCCCTTGGGCCCAAAACCTCGACTATCCTGCCTCTCGGATGCTGTCTGACCTGCTGTGCTTTTCCAGCGCCACACTTACTGACTTTAATATGCAGATCTCACTTTCTCCACGTCTCAGTATATCACCATTTAAATAATACAATTCCTTTCTGCTCCCCCCCCACCCCCTTTCCTTTCAGTTGCTGCAAGTCAACAATTGAACCCCTGAATTTAAAAAAAAATGGAAAAGATGGCGAGAAAACAGCGACCTTTACTCACAGATATTGGACAGAGGAAGGAACTTGGATTCTGGGGTGAAGCTCGATCTTCATTCAGAGAAACAGCAGCGGCTTCAGAAGCTCATGGTCAAACTTCCGCATTCAGACAATGGGGTGACTCTGATTGGCGGGAGGACTAGACTCCTTCCGGTCCTCCAGTACTTCCTATTGGCCAATCAAAAGAAGATCGCGCGCCTTTTTTAGCGGACTGCGATGAGCGTACCCGGTGTTTTGCTGACACCGGAAAACATGCGCAGTATGTTCTTTTAAGATGCTGGTGTCACTGACGGATTTTAAGTGTCCAAATGCCAAAAAGAAGAAAAGGAGTAGAGTCACAATATTTTTTTCCCCTGTGGTTCGACATTTTATTGGTTTTGCATTTAGTCTCGCTGCTCAACTTTTGTATGTCTTTTCCCCTTGTTGAGACAGTCTCCCCGTGAGCTGACTGTGGGAAGGAGCTTTAAACCAGTTACACAGACTGAAGAAACATTACACTATTCGCAGGAGGGAGTGACTGCACATGTTTCCTGAGTGTGATCACACTTTCGATTGTTCATTTGAAACACAGATTGAAAAAGTCACCAGAACTGCGGAGAAGTTGTGGAAATGTCGATACTGAGGGAAGGGATTCCATTCCCCGTGGGCACTGGAGATTCATCAGCTCAGTCGCAGTGCGGAGAGGCCGTTCTTCAAAAAATTATTACAACATTATTTCTCATTGACAAAAACACATTCACGCTGCCTGATTACCTTGAACTTATACAAGTGCCCTGTCATAATATCTTTAATAATAGCTCTGAACATTTTCCCCATTACATATGTTAAGTTAAACGGTCTGCAGTTTCCTGTTCTCGGTCTCACGAAAGGACTTTTCTAATCTAAAGAAACGACCCTGAAACTAATGAGATTTGGAAAATTAAAACCAACACATTAAATATTTCACTCGCTAGTTTGTCTTTCAGTGTCGAGGATGAAATCAGACTTGTCAGCTCGTAGTTCCAACCGTTTACTCAGTACTACTTCCCTAGTAATTGTAATTTTTTCAGTTCCTCCCTCCTTTCAATTCCTGATTTACAGCTAGTGCCAGGGTGTTACTTTTATCCTCTCGAGTGAAGTCAAATTCAAGCTCTTTCCAATTCATCTGCCATCTCTTTATCCTCCGTTACTGAATCCCCAGACTCATTTTCTGCAGAACCAACACTTACTTGTTGACGTTTTTTAAGAAAAGCTGACAAAACTTTCCTACCTGTTTTTATTGTTTTTGGCTAACTTTCTAGCCCTAATTGCTGTGTTCGTGCCTGCATTATTTTTGATGTTTTGCCACAGCTCTCAACCTGTCTGCTTATTCGAGAGAACTAAACTTGGTTAAGTGTTGCAAAACACACAAGGACAAATCTTTCCTCTCCAGAAAGTGGTAGTGCTTAACACGATAAAATTCACTTTGAAATATTGTTCATCCAAATTTTACCAAACACATACTACAGATTCAACATCCCACAATGACACCCAGTTTTGTTATGATCTTTAATTCTGAAGAGACATTTGAATACCCAGTGATTAACTGAAAGAACTCTTCATTAAGTTTTCACATTTTGAAACATATAAAAATTACCAATTAACTGGATTAACTTAGCAGAATGGGATGTATACCCTTAAATTGTAAATCCATGTTTCTTTACATCCCTGCAAGAGTTCCCACGAACATCTACATGAATCTTGATAGTTCATTCACTTTCTTGGAATAGTCCAAGGGATGCAACATCTCTCTAGGATTCACTTGAATCCTTCTTAGGATTCCAAATATTCCTGGAAATTGTATGTGAGAAAAGGTCTGCCACCCTGGCAACCCACAATAGGCCCACAATTGGCCAAACTGTACCAAAACACCCAGAATGCCTCAGCTCGGACCAAGCAGGCTGACAAGTGAAACTAGTTGAAAATGTGTTGCTGGTTAAAGCACAGCAGGTTATAGGCAGCATCCAAGGAATAGGAAATTCGACGTTTCGGGCATAAGCCCTTCATCAGGAAATTCCTGATGAAAGGCTTATGCCCGAAACGTCGAATTTCCTATTCCTTGGATGCTGCCTAACCTGCTGTGCTTTAACCAGCAACACATTTTCAACTGTGATCTCCAGCATCTGCAGACCTCATTTTTTATGACAAGTGAAACTAGACAGCACTCGCAGACAAGGGAATATCTGTACACTTCAAGCACCCACTAACAATGACAGAGCACCACAGCTATCCCAAAGCCCCGAGGGCAGCTTCACAACCTAGCAACACCAAAGCCACACAAAGAACAAGTCAGACAGAGAGGCACCAGCAAGAGCATTGCTCCCAGGACAGGACAATGGAAGCAACTCACCACTTCAGAGGAGACATTAGCACCTCCCTGCAAAGAGGAATGATTCATCGATACTATCAGAATGTTGCTTTGTCTAGAGAATTAGGACATTCCTCTGATAACTGTTTTCCAATTAACATCATTGTAACTAGATTACTCCATTTCCAGCAGCAACATTTCATTGCCATACAGAGAACTGGCTATGGGGTCACTTTACTACCTAAAGCCAACCTGTCCCTACAACGTGCCCCTGCCCCGAACCCTGCCACCCTACTCCCACTCACTCTGACCACCATTACGGATGACCACAACTGTTTAGACCTTGTCCAGCACGTCATCACCCCGCACTTTGACCGCTCTGAAACACCTCTAGACAACCCTGATCTCATACTCGATACAGATGGCTCCTCCTTCAGGCCCTCAGACCACTGCACACTGGCAGGGTATGCCATCTGCACTCCTTTCTCAGTCCTTGAGTTAGCTGCACTGCCAGATGGGGCACATCTGCACAAGCTGCGGTGCTGTTTGTGCTCACTAGGGCTTGTGTCACTGCTAAAGGACACACAGCAAAACATTGATCCTGACTCCAGATATGCCTTCCGAGTCGTTCACAATTTTGGCACATTCTGGAAACAGAGAGACTCATTTCAGCAGGGAGGCCACTACAACACGCTGCGCTGATTTCTAACCTCCTGGAAGCAGTCCTGATACCCTCAGCCCGAGCAATTATCAAATGCCGTGCCCATACCTCTACCACTGACCCAGTCACCCTCGGGAATGCCTCAGCTGACACAGCAGCCCGGAAGTTGCACTGCACCCCACCATCTACATCCTGCAGGATCCCAGGATAGCAAAGACCCCAGTATTCCCTGAGCCCATGGAGGCAGTGCGAGCTACTCAAGAAACTTCTCCACAGCAGGGAAAGGACAGTTGGGCCCACAGTGGGGCCACACAATCTCCTTCGCTTAACCTGCTAATACACCCTGATGGCCACATCATTTGTCCAATAGCGCACACTGGCCCTAGCAGCCCACGGCATTGACCACACTGGCAAGAAGGCATGATGCATACTGAATCAGTCCTGGTATGCACCAGGATTCACTGCTGCTGCCCAAGCCCTGCTATCACAGTGCCTCATCTGCTGGCAGAACAATGCAGGGAAGCCAGTTGCCAAGTATGACCATCTGTCAGTTCCTGAAGGACCTTTCAGCCTCTTACAGGTTGACTTCACACACGCCCCAAAAACAGGGTTACAAGTACATCCTGGTCATCAGAGACATGTTCTCCAAATGGGTGGAAGCATTTCCCACAAGAAAAGGGACAATGCACACACGGTAGTATAATGCCTCCTAAAGGATGTCATTCCCAGATTTGGAGTTCCGGGTAGCATAGAGATTGACAGGGGGACTCACTTCACTGCTAGGCTCACGACTAGCATTAGCGAGGCACTAGGGATACCATGGCGACACCACACCCCCTACCAACCTCAGTCATCAGGAATGGTCGAGCGGATGAATAGCATCCTTAAAATCATACTGACCAAGATCACCCAGGACACAGGACTGACCAGGCCAGATGCCTTGCCACTTGCCCTGTATACTATACCTGTGCAGGCAAACCACATGACTGGGCTCACCCGTTTTGAGATGCTTATGGGGTGACCTATGCCCACCGATACCAGGCCCCCTAAACTCTCCACAGCTACAGCTCTTCTCCAGACACAAGAGGCCCTGCAGTATGTCCAGGCCCTTAGCAGAAGCATTAGTGTTACGCACGACCAGGTCAGGGCTGCATTGCCCACATCCCAATCAGTGCCCATTCATCCGTTCCAACTCAGGGACTACATCATGATAAGATCACTCGAAAAGGACTCCCTCTCCCCGAGTTGGAAAGACCCCTACCTCATCCTGCTGACAACCCGGACAGCTGTGAAACTGGAAGGACGGCTCAAATGGACACATGCCACCCGCTGAAAGAGGGCTCCACAACCAATGAACACGGACCAGAGAGAGAAGAAGACACTACTCCATCCACCGAGGATGGATCCAGCTGCTCGCCTCAGCATCAGCACCCACGGCCTGACCATCACACTGTGGCTTGCTGGTAAACAGGGACAAGGGGCGAGACATTTAATAAACCTGCGTGACTTGTGGGCCAACACCTTCCTGAAAATGGCACATCAGTATGCCCAGAGATTCAACCAGACACACTGTTGGGTCTGCACTAGGGTCCCTGTCCACTCTCATGGGGGCATTCCCTTCGCCCCAATCCCTTTTAACATCTCTGACAAGGTGGAATGGTGACTGGAATCAGACAGGTCCCTGGAGGTTACCACACTCTAAACAGCACTGCAATGACCAAATATGGAGACAAGAGCCCAGCCTGCTGGAGGTCTGCGGGTTACCACCTGGACAAATTGAAAGAGTGGTTTTACCCGGCCTACAACCCCTCCCATGAGCCCCCAGCCCTGACCATTGCTGACACCAGCCCACACGGGCCACCTGCGGGATCCATCTGTTTGAAACGCACATAGCCGTCTGGATGAGAGGCTGGCTGCAGCCAGTGCACTGACTCCCTGCTCCTAACTCCCGCAGCACGCCGATCTGCTGCAGAAGGCAGCATTTTAAACTGACAGATCCTCAACAAGATCACCCAGAATACCACCTTCCTCACCATCTGGACAGGGACCCAGACATTCCATCTCCGAACTTACAGTGGCACCTATTTTATCTGTGCCCACAAAGCCTACACCTGGTTGCTGTTATCCTGGACTGGGAGCTGCTATGTCAGGTACGCGGTACCATTCATCTATCACTCCCAGTCCCCTCCCTTCCTAAAGCCCATGACATGCAGCAGATAAGCCCTTGCTGCCCTTGAAGTAGCCCTCTACCTGATGGCACTGCACTGCCACCCATCCCCCCCCCCCCAATATCTTGCACACCTCTATCAAGTCACCTCTCATTCTTCTTCACTCCAGTGAGAAAAGCCTTGGCTGCCTCAACCCTCCAGCCCAGGCAGCATGCAAGTAAATCTCCTCTGCACCTTTTCTAAGTTTCCACATCTTTCCTATAATGAGGCGACCAGAATGGAACATAGTATTCCAAGTGTGTCTCACCAGGATTCTATGGAGCTGCAAAATAACCTTGCACCTCTTAAACGCAATACCTCGCTAATGAAAGCAACACAACATACACCTTCTTAACAACGCTATCAACTTGGGAGGCAATTTTGAGGGATTTGTGGACATGGGCCCCAAAATCCCTCTGTTCCTCCATACTGCCAAGAATTCTGCCTTTAACTCTATATTCTGCATTCAAATTTGACCTTTCACAGTGAATGACTTCACATTTTTCCAGATTGAACTCCATCTGCCACTTATCAGCCCAGTTACGCATCTTCTCAATGCTTCATTGCAAACTACAACAGCCCTCCACACTATCCACAACTCTACCAACTGAATGCGGTACACGTGGCAATAAATCAAATTAGATCAAATCAAAATGCTCTCACAAACAGCCCTCAGTGGGAATCTGACCCCTGGCCAGCCCCCTATTTCTCATTTGGATTCAGTATACTTGCATCTGCCCTTATGGCAGATCAAGAGACAATTAAATGTGTCAAGTTGAGGAAACAAAGCCTGTCACACAGATCTGGACCAACATTTTCCAGCGCCCTATCCGCTCCTCCGGATAGATTTGCTTTCCCTCCAGCTCTTGCAAACCAACAGTTAAACCTCAGGAAGAGAAAAGAAATGGAAAAGGAAGGGGAGGGTGAGAAAAGAGAGCATTGTGCTCACAGATGTTGGACAGAAGAAGGCTGGGATAAAGTTTATTCTTCATTCAGAAAAAGAGCAGCATGTGGGGGCGGGGCTCTGATTGGCAGGAGGACCAATCTCCTTCCGGTCCTCCAGGGTTGACCAAAGGTCGATTCCCTGTCCATCAAAACAATGAGGGGCGGGGCCCTATTTCGATCTCACACATGCGCACCAGCACCTCCATTACTGCACGCATCCGCACTGCCCACGGCTGATAGTGATTTCTGGGCCGCATAGGATTGTGGGGGCTAAAGCCGCCATTAACGTGGTGAAATCCAGTGTTCCTTATGCCTTCTTAAGGTCCTATTGACGTGTTGAAGAAGTATACCAAGAGGCAATCATTAATCGAGTTTCGATTTATGCACTGAGTTAAACACTACAAGTTTTAATTCTAAACTCTGTTTCCAATTCAGTGTCAGTATATCACTTTCTCTGTCCTCAAGTAAGGACCGAAACAGTGCCCTCCATCTATCTCTCTTTTCTGGTGTTTTCTTTAGGTTGCAGATTTAAACCCTCTGTTTCGATCATTTATTAAACATTACTCGTGGTACATGGGCATCACTGGCTAGCCAGCATTTAGTTCCCCTTGAAAAGATGGTGGTGGCCTGCCTTCTTCAACTGCTGCACTCCACACACTGTACAGTGACCCACAATGCCTTTAGGGAGGAAAATTCCAGGACATGGACCCAGCAACACTGAAGGAACAGCAATAGGTTTCCACGTCAAGATGGTGAGTGGCTTGGAAGTTATTTGCAAAAGGTTGTGTTCCCAAGTATCTGTTGTCCTGGTCCTTCTAGATGGGGTTAAACATTACACAATACCAGATTAGAGTCCAACAGGTTTATGTGGAAGCACTAGCCTTTGGAGCGCAACTCCTTCATCGGGTGGTTGTGGAGTATGAAGGAGACACACCTAAAGCTAGTGCTTCCAAATAAACCTGTTGGACTATAAACTGGTGTTGTGAGATTTTTAACTTTGTACACCTCAGTCCAACACCGACATCTCCAAATCACTTCTAGATGGAGATGGTTGTTGATTTGGAAGGCATTTTCCAAGGATCTTTGGTGAATTCTGTGGTGCATCTTGTAGATTGTATACACTATTGCTTCTGAACAGTGGGGCAGAGGGAGTGGATGTATGTGGATATGGTGCCAATCAAGCAGGCTACTTTGTCATGGAGTCATAGAGATGTACAGCATGAAAACAGACCCTTCGATCCAACTCGTTCATGCCGACTGGATATCCCAACCTAATCTCATCCCACCTGCCTGCACCCAGCCCATATCCCTCCAAACCTTTCCTATTCATATACCCTTCCAGATGACTTTTAAAATGTTGCAATTGTACTAGCTTCCAACATTTCCAATGGTTGCCCATTCCAACCACGCATCATCCTGTGAGTGAAAAAGTTGCCCTTTAGATCTCTTTTATATCTTTCCCCTCTCACCCTAAACCTCTGCCCTCATTCTGAACTTGCCCATCCCAGGGAAAAGACCTTGTCTATTCACCCTATCCATGCCCCTCATGATTTTATCAACCTCTATAATGGTCACCCCTCAGCCTCAAATGCCCCAGGAATACACCCAGAGTCTATTCAACCTCTCCCTATAGCTCAAATCCTCCAACCCTGGCAACATCCTTGTCAACCTTTTCTGAACCCTTTCAAGTTTCACAACATCCTTCCAATAGGAAGGAGACCAGAACTGCACAGTCTAAATAGTGACGTGTTCAACCAACCTAACAGTATTTAAAAACTTGGCTTCAGTTAACACATACCTCAGTTTCCTAGACTTGTGTATTGGCATATTTGCTTCCTATTTGTCAAATGTAAGCTGCAGTTCAACTGATCGACCTTACTTAGTGATCTAAACTGGTGTATCTCTTACTCCTTTTTAATGCTATAAAGTTATACTTGTCCAAAATTCCCCATAGCACATCCTCCCCCTTCACATTTGCTGCTCTTATTTCCAAATTTACCAAAAAATATTTATCCATTTTTGTGGCATTGTAACTAAACTGAACATACTGTCCCAGATAAGCAGCAATATTTAAACAAGGCGAAAATGCTCTTGTCCCAGTGTTCTGGTTATATTTCCCAATACTTCAAAACTATGTCTCATTTAACAGTACAAACAGCGTACTATCATTCCTCAGTTATACAATCGTTTGACTCATGCGAATAACTTTTAATCTCAGTTGAAATTTTAGTTTTCACTCGTTTTCTTTCCCATAACTCATTTAAATCCCCTATATATCTTTAGCACTTAGTGTACGTAATGCTGTCTATTGTAGTTTTATGGAAATTTGATAAAGGCTGCAATTGGTTTGGATTCCTAGGTTATTTAAAGGTCAGAAGCAACAAGCATCTATTGGCCTTAGCATTCCACTCAACACCATTCCCTCAGTCTCAACCCAATTCTTTCCAGTTGCACTTTTTCTTATTTTTGAACTAAATTCTTAGTTTGATTTCCCATAGAATTAAATGCTTTTGCTGGGTTCAAACCTTAACATGGAATGATAGATTGTGACCACTAGGGGCGAGATACTCAGTACAGGTTTCAAAACTGAATTTCATCAATTGAATGTCCTGGTTCACAGATTAAAACTCAATGTCCAATGCCTTGAGCTACTATAGTAACTCTGGAACATCTTTCATAAATTGCTAATTCAACTTTTCTAAAATAGTTCAAAAAATCTTCACTTGATCTATGAAGTTTCTAATCTTCATTTAGTCTAACTGGATTGCAGAGTTGTTTTTTTCTAGTTCAGTGAGACCCATTTCCAATAGAATCCAGCATTGAGAAATTCAACGTCACATCTTTCTAATTATTAGATATTACTTTTTAAAGTAATAAAATCCTATGCTGTTTTCATCCCTTAAGTCAAATCAATGGATAATTGAAATTGCTATTTACACAGAAAACAACTAACCAGTAATTATCAAGAGGCAGATTGCTCGGCAAAGATTCCATTTATCTCCATAATACATCCATAGTAGCCTTGTTAAAATGAATTGTTTTAAACTCTCAGTTTATAGTCAGCAATGTGCATTGATGTAATCCTGGATGGTATCAAGTTTTCTGAATGTTGTTGAAGCTGCACCCATCCAAGCTGGTGGGAGAGTATTCCATTACACTGCTGACTTGTGCCTTGTCGAAGATAGACAGGTTTTGGGAGTCAGGAGTGGACTTACTCGCCGCAGTATTCCTAACCTCTGACCTGCTCTTGTCGCCACTATGCATATGTGGCTAGTCGAGTTGAGTTTCTGGTAAATGGTAACCCCCAAGGATGTTGGCAGTGGGGGACTTAGTGACAGTAATACTGTTGAATATCACGGGGCAGTGGTCAAACTCTCTTTTGTGGATGAGTCATTGCTTGGCATTTGCATGGCACATGTTACTTGCCACTCACCAACCCATTGGATATTGTTAAGATCTTGTCACATTTCAAACTGAACTCCTTCAATTTGGGAGGAGTTGTAAATCGTGCTGAACATTGTGCAATTATTGGCGAATATCTACACTTCTGATGATGGAGGAGGGTCATTGATGAAGATGGTTGGGCCAAGGACACTACCCTATGAACTCCTGCAGAGATGTCCTGGAGCTGAGATGACTGACCTCCAATACCCATAGCCATCTTTCTATGTGCTGGGTATGACTTAATTATTAAGTCACACAAACAATATTTCAAAACTAATTGAAGGAATCGGTATGAGACACCCCTCTTCTGGGTGTTTCTAGATCCAAGTGTTGACTTTCATCAACTTTTTTGATCTTGGCACTTTCCTTTCTCTCCAACATTTGTTTCATGTCAGCAAGTTGAATTCTTCATTTTCAGGAAAACGTCTTACAAGGTAACATTCTTAATATCTGTGTAATATTCCGTGGGAAAATTGTTTGTAGTCTGCCAGTTGGAGAGAATTTCTCTGAAAATATTTGACAAATGCACAGCTTCCACAAGACCCAGTGTTCCCAAAAGTAGAGTACATTTAACAGCCCCTTTCTATTTTCCAGGATCCCCAGGATCAGGGATATGTGCCACTTTTACCCACCACAAATCTCCTGAAATTGGGTGCACTAAAAAATCCAGCAGGAAGATCGTTAGTAAAAAGGTCTGGTTTTGGTAAGAGTTATAGACTTATAGAGTCACTCTGCACAGAAACAGACCCTTCGGTTCAACTCATCCATGCTGACCAGATATCCCAATCTGACCCAGTCCCAAGTTCCAGGATTTGGCCCATATCCCTTTAAACCCAAAATATTCCTCCAGTCACCTTTTAAATGTTGTAATTGTACCCACCTGCACTACTTTCTCTGGCAGATTGTTTCACACACACACACCACCCTGTGCAGGAAAAAGTTGCACCATTGTAAATTTTTATCCCTCTCACCTTCAACTTATACCCTCTAGTTCTGGACTCCCCCTCCCTGGGAAAAGGACCTTGGCAATTTGCCATATCCTTGCCCCTCGTGATTTTATAAGCCTCTATAAAGGTCACCCCTTCGACTCCGATGCTCAGGGTAAAAATGCCTCAGCATCTCCCTATAACTCAAAACCTCCAGTCCTGGCAACATCCCTGTAAATCTTTTCTACAGCCTCTCAAGTTTAACAGGGTCCTTCCAAATGAATGGTGACCAGACTTCCATGCCGTGTCCTAAAAGTAGTCACCCCAATGTCCTGTACAGCCACAACAGGCCGTCCCAATGCCTCTACTCAATGCTGTGATCAACGAAAACAAGCATTTTCTTCACAATCCTGTCTTCCTCCAACTCCACTTTCAAGGAATTATGTGCTGCATTCCTGGGACTAGTTGTTTAGCAGCTGATACATTCACTGTATCAATCTGCCCTGCTTAGTCTTCTCCAATTTTGTTCCATTTGCCCACACAGGTGGGTCTTGTTGACTTTGTTCTGAGCAGTGTGGACGCTTTCTCCCTTTCAAACTTCCATTAACACCTATATGATACCTCAATCGCTTCTTCACCATCATTAGCAATCCATGCCTTTGGCCCTAGGTACTCTCACCATGTTACCCTCGCTCTCACTCTCCCCCCTGACAAGGACATAAAAACGAGCATTTTCCAGCACCATTCAGTTCTGAACAAGAGTGAAATCGGACTTTGGACATGAACTGTTTCTCATTCCACGCACGTTTCCTGATGTGAAGACTTCCCTCAGCCCCCACAAGGATAGAAATGTCAGCACCTATTTCTCCAAATGTCATGTTTGATCTGCTCATGACACATTCTTTGGATTTGGAGTGTTCTGACGTAGTGTTTAATAGGGATCCATCAAAATCAACATCCAGTCTTGTCTGAGAGCAGAACCAACTCAACTGACAGAACAAGCTGCACAACTCTTCTGTCGGATCTGTAGTTGCGACATCCTCTCTCTCTCTCGTTAACACAACAAGATTAGAGAGTCTTGGAGTACGATTCTCTCTGAACACGATTCCTAATCCACTGTTATTCCAGACTTATATGTGTAACATCTAAACCTAAATAGTTAAAGCTCCCCAGCCTGATCTCCCACAAACAACAGGATGGTTTCAGCACAGAAGGAATGTGCTCTAACGGAATGATGTCTGTTCTTAAATTCCATGTTAAGGTTATTATTGCATTAATCTGTTATAAATGGTGTCTGTTTCAGAAAGGCACAGAGAGACATGCTTTTGTGGCACCCTACGGGAGTTTTCTGATCACAGAATCATATAGTACAGAAAAGGCCCTTTGGCCCATCAAGTGTGTACCACCAATATATTATCACTTACACGAGAGTCATAGAGCTGTACAGCATGGAACCAGACTCATTGGTGTCCAAAACTAGGGGCATAGGTTTAAGGTGGGGGGGTGGGGGGAATCTAAGGGGCAACCTTTTCACACAGAAGGTGGTGCATGTATGGAATGAGTTACCAAAGGGAGTGGTGAGACTGGTACAATTACAACATTTCAAAGGCATCTGGATGGATAGGTGAGTTGAAAGAGATATGGGTCAATTGCTGGCAAATGGGATGAGATTAATTTCAGAGATCTGGTCATCATGGCCACGTTGGATGGAAAGGTCAGTTTCTGTGCTGTCCAGCTCTATAGTGGGGTCATAACCCGTGTCCATATTCCCCCCCTCTGCCCTGCCACTCGTTGTGTGGCTCAGAGCCCGGAATATCATTGAGTCACCCAGACCCTGACAATTTCCTCACAGCTCTGGGCATTTCTCACAAACGCCACTCGGATTGTCAGCCGCCCTTAGAAACATTGGTTTTCCTTTTTGTCCAACCTTCAGCACTGGGCAAGCATTCTCTGTTCCCGTTGTGGGAACGTGTTCAAATAGCGACCAAAATCAGCAACTGGCAAAAATAGCCTCTTTATTCAGCAACCGCAAGTTGTACAAGTTTGTGGTGGTGATGGAAACCTGAAATACCGTCCTTACAGCAGCCTTTTTACACACAGTTCTTACAGAGATTAACACTCCATCACTATGGTGTCCCATTGTTTTATCTATTGTACACAAACGCTGGCTGCTACTCCCGATGGGATTGAGATTGTCTGTGTGGTCTGCTTGCAGAACTAAGAGGTGACAGTCCTTTTGTCTTTTAAGTCAGCAAATGTTAGTAAAATTACTAGCCTGTATGCTCTAAATAAGTTAGCCATTGTACCTGCACTGAATAAAAGAATAAACGGAATTAAACTGTTTACCGCAGCTGGGTTGGGAGACTTGTTTAGTATTTGCCAGTGAGAGTTTCATTCATTCCTGCAATTTCATGGAAGCACAGTCTCGATAGTCAGCTTCTTAAAGGGGACAGTGGCTGCGAGTTAGGGAAACTGTTTGATGTATTTATGTATTGATGTATTTATTCAGGTCCTGATAGACGGTTGGCAAGGGCTGATTAATATTGTATTCTTTCATGGAGATAAGATGGCAGGGAGGTATTGTTCTGAAAACATTACTATGTTGACAGCTATTGAGAGGTAGCTTTTGATGCAGAAATAGGCCTAAACACTGCTTGTAGCAAGAGCTGGTAAGGGATGAAGGTGTGAAAAAGCAGGAATGAGTTGAAAGAGGTGTTTTAGCTTATTCTATTTTGTAATTGTAAAATATACTACAAAACCATGATTTTATGAAGGAATGAATGAAGCTATGTTACAGGAAAGAGTTATGAGTGAATGAAATGGGAATGCAATATTATTCGATACAGGGCTCCTGTGAGCAGGTTAGAAAAGACTTATGAATGACTAAATAGAAAGAGTTTGTGAGTGGGTTAGTAAAGTGACCTACAATACAATATCTCACACCATGTCATCGTCCTGCCAGCCTTGTGGGGTCGGAGAAACTGGAGCCAATCTTTACACAGGGCAGGTTTCTTCAGCGTCAAACATGACAGATATACACCTCCTGACTTCAGTACATGTTCCAAATCAGTAAGTGTGTCTTAACAATTGCTCAACTCACCAGGCAATGTATGCCCTCTTGAATATTAATACAAGTAACACCCACAAAGCATCCAAATGTTCACTACTCAGTGTGACTGGACTGGTGTCTGAGCAGATGGCATGACTGACTGAATCCTTTCCTGCACTCGGGGCAGGGGAGCGGTCTCTCCCCAGCGTTGATAGGCTGGTGTCTCTGCAGGGAAGACCAATCAATGAACCCCTTCCCACACACTGAGCAGGTGAATGGTCTCTCCCCGGTGTGGACCTGTTGGTGACTCTGCAGGTGTGAATGAATGCCTTCCTGCAAATGGAGCATGTGAATGGCCTCTCCCTGGTGTGGACCCGTGGTGTCTCCGCAGAGAAGACAAACCAGTGAAGCCCTCCCCGCACATGGAGCAGGTGAATAGTCTCTCCCCGGTGTGGACCCACCGGTGTCGCCGCAGGGTGGATGAATCGCCGAAAGTGCTTACCACACAGAGGTGAACGGCCTCTCCCCAGTGTGGATCCGCTGGTGGGTAACCAGGGTGCATAACTGAACGAACACTTGCCCGCAGACAGAGCAGGTGTACGGCCTCTCCCTGGTGTGGACCCGCTGGTGACTCTGGAGGTTGGAAGACCGGTTGAACGCCTTCCCACACACACCGCAGGTGAAAGGCTTCTCCCTAGAGTGGACCCACTAGTGACTATGCAGGGTGAATAACTGAACGAACGCCTTCCTACACACGTTGCATGTGAAAGGCCTTTTCCCCCCTGTATGGACCCACTGGGGGGTCACCAGGGCGGATGAATGGGTGAACCCCTTCCCACACACGGAGCAGGTGAATGGCCTCTCCCCAGTGTGACAGTGGTGATGGCTTTCGCAAACTCTGGAGTTTGAATTCCTTTCTGCAGTCCCCACATTTCCACGATTTCTCCATCACGTGGGAATCCCCACCGCCCTCAGGTGTCAACATCAGTTGAAGGACCACTCACAAATGGAAGGTGTTCTATGTCTTGCTGCTGCGAATGGGGTGTTGCTATTTCAGACTTTGTACCCGCTCTTCCTACAGTCAGTTCACTGGTACACGCTCACTGAGGTCTGTGTACTTCGGTCTCACTGAAGTTTGAAACCTTTCAAAGCAGACAGGACAAAAGACAAATAAAATATCCAGTGAGATTCAAAAGGCTGATAACATTCCTGTGCCAGTGAATCGATTGGCTCAATCAGATCTTGTTTTGAGATTTCTGGCTGCAATTCCATCCGTTCTCATATCCTGCAAAATGGAGATTACAGAAGGCATCAATGTCTACACAGGATAGAAACTCCAAACAGACAGTTTTGGTACCTGTGGAACATTCTTTCTGCTCTCCCTCCCCGCAGAATGTGAATCTCAATGCCACAGTCTCCCTCCATTTTCATTGGGTATTATTGCCCCATGCTCCAAATTCTCCATTAATGCTGAAAAATGTTGACTGGTGGATCTATGCTCACCTCCTCCTGCCCTGGACTCACATTGAACCAGGAGTGAACCATTCAGCTCCTGGGGTTTGCTCTGCTGTTCCATAAAATCATGTCTGTGCTACTTTGGCCTTCACTCCATTTCCTGCTGATCTCCATAACCTTTCATAGAACATAGAAAAAATACAGCGCAGTACAGGCCCTTCGGCCCTCGATGTTGCGCCGACCAAATCCTACCTAACCTACACTAGCCCAATAACTTCCATATGCCTATCCAATGCCTGCTTAAATGACCATAAAGAGGGAGAGTTCACCACTGCTACTGGCAGGGCATTCCATGAACTCACAACCCGCTGCGTAAAGAATCTACCCCTAACATCTGTCCTATACCTACCACCCCTTAATTTAAAACTGTGTCCCCTAGTAACAGCTGACTCCATTAGCGGTAAAAGGTTCTCAGTGTCTACCCTATCTAAACCCCTAATCATCTTATACACCTCTATCAAATCTCCCCTAAACCTTCTTTTTTCCAATGAGAACAGGCCCAAGTGCCTCAGCCTTTCCTCATACGATCTTCCTACCATGCCAGGCAACATCCTGGTAAACCTCCTCTGCACTCGTTCCAATGCCTCCACATCCTTCCTATAGTATGGCGACCAAAACTGCACACAATACTCCAGATGAGGCCGCACCCGAGTCTTATACAACTGCAACATGACCTCAGGACTCCGGAACTCAATTCCTCTACCAATAAAGCCCAGTACACCATATGCCTTCCTCACAGCACTATTTACCTGGGTAGCAACTTTCAGAGATCTGTGTACATGGACACCAAGATCCCTCTGCTCATCCACACTACCAAGTTGCCTACCATTAGCCCAGTAATCCATCTTCTTGTTACTCCTACCAAAGTGAATGACTTCACACTTAGCTACATTGAATTCCATCTGCCACCTTTCTGCCCAGCTCTGCAACCTATCTATATCCCGCTGTAACCTGCCACATCCTTCTACACTGTCCACAACTCCACCGACCTTTGTGTCATCCGCAAACTTGCTCACCCAGCTTTCAAGCCCCTCCTCTAGATCATATCCCTGTCATTTAAAATTCTCTTCAATTAAGCCTTGAATACATTCCATGAGCCAGTCTCCATTACTATCTGTGGGAGAGCATTCCATGGACTAACAAGAAAGGAATAAATTCCTAATTTCTCCCTGAAATGGGAGACCACTTCCAGTTAGTTTAGAATCATGTTCAGCATGGACTAGATGGAATAAAGAGTCAGAAACTGAGCAGTTTAACCCCAGAATGGAAAGGGGGGTGAAAAAAGAAAGTGCCGTACTCACAAATGGTGAACAGAGAAAGGAAGTTGCAGTCCGAGGTGAAGCTCAACATTCATTCGGGGTGGGGAGGGGGAGCAGCATCAACTTCAGAAGCTCATGGTCAAACTTCCGCAGTCAGTCAATACGGCGGTTCTGATCGACACGCGGAACAATCGCCTTCCAGCCATCCAGGGATTCCAATTAGCTCACAATTGACCTGTGTGATGTCATGACATGTGGCCAATAGGAGAGAACCATCTTGGAAAACGGGATTGTCATCGGCCGGCTCCCTCCGGACGTCCCACTCTCGTATGTGGACGTCACAATGCGGAAGTAGCTCCATCAGTTTCAGACTGATACCCCCAACTCTGAGCAACGTCTGGGAGCAAAGCAGTATCTCCCCCTTTCTATTCCTCATCCTGGGAGGGAGAAAGAAGAGGGAAGGCACTGTACACTTGTACCAATTGGCGGCGGAGAGTGTCGAATGCAAGCGAAGGGATTTCATATTCGCTCTCTCTTAAGGCTTTCTGATCCTCATGGCATTTATCAGAACTGGGACGTGAAAAGGGTCAGAGATTTGTCCAGTGTTATTAAATTGTTAAACATTCAACGTGCTTTTCGTAGTTTTCTCACATTCGATTATAATTAATTGTTGTAATTGTGTGTTGTAGCTATGTCATATACTTCCAATTATGCTGTTATCGAAGGGGACGGTAAGTGAGCACTGGACAAAGAGACATAGAGATGTCCAGCATGGGAACAGACCCCTCAGTCTAACTCGTTCATGCTGACCAGTTAACCTGGATAAATCTAGTCCCATTTACCAACATTTGCCCATATCCCTGTAATCCCTTTCTAATTCATTCACCCATCCAGATGCCTTTTAAATATTGTAATTGTAGCAGCCTCCACTACTCTCTCTGCAGATCATTCCATACGTACAAAGAGAGTCCATTCATCAGTCTAACAATGGCAGGGAAGAAGCTCTTTCTGAACCTGTTGGTGCATGTGTTTTCAGATTCTGTATCTTCTGCCTGACCAAATATGTTGAGAGAGAGCATTAGGGGGTTGGAGGAGAATTTGATGATTTCGGCAGCATTTCTGTGGCAAAGGGAAATGTAGCTGGAGACCGTGGATGGTAGGTTGACTTCCATGATGGTCTGCGATATGCATAAAACCTTCTGTAATATCTTATCATTCTGGGCAAAGCAGTAGCTGGACTAGGTCGTTACACATCCAGATAGAACACTTACTATAGTGCATCTGTAAACGTTGGTGAGGGTCATTATTGATATGCCAAATTGCATAAGCCTCCTGAGGAAGGAGTGTTGTTGTGCTATCCTGACTGAGATTTCCCCATCGTTTTTCCAGATGGTGAGAACCCTCAAACAACCCACCACGGAGTTTGCAATGCTGACAGAAAGCAGTTTGTGTTCAGCAGCAGCTTAGTCACTCACGCACTAGGTGCTGTGAGATTAAAAGTACAAACAGCCATGAGGAACCAGAGGTTTTTCCAACCAACATTCAAACTGATAAGTCTCAACCTTGAAGTCTCAAACGAAATCTAGAAGTTCACTTAGCCAAAAACTAATGGAGGCATCCTCATAAAATTACCAGATGTTCTTGGAATCCTGAGAAGAATTCAAGTGAATCCTAGAAAGATATTGCATGTCTTGGACTATTCCCGAAAAGTGAATGAACTATCAAGATTCATATAAAGATTTGTGGGAACTATGGCAGGGAAGGAAAGAAAACTAGATTTACAATTTAATGCCATACACACTATTTTGCTAAGTTACTCGTGTTGATTAGGTTTTCACATTTTTAAACAAAGAAAAGAGCTGTTCTTCCAGTTAATGACTGGGTTTTCAAATTTCTCTTCAAAGTTAATAGTTATTTTCTTCAAACTGAATGATTGTAACAAAACTGCATCTCATTGTTGAATTTTGAGTCTGTAGGATGTGCTTAGTAAAGTTTGAATGAACAATATTTCAAACTGAATTTTATCATTTTATGTACCAAGACATTCTGGAGAGGAAAGACTTGTCCTTGTGTGTTTTACAACACTTAATCAAGGTCAGTTCAATAAAAGAAGCAGACAGATTGATGCTCGAGTTGAGAGCTGGGGCAAATAGCTGAAATAATGCAGGCAGTAGCACAGCAATTAGGGTTAGAAAGTTAGCCAAAGAAACAAAAACAGGTAGGAAAGTTTCTTCAGCTTTCTTTTAAAAAGTTAACAAAATAAGTGTTGGTTCTGTAGAAAATGAGTCTGGGGATTCATTAACGGAGGATAAAGAGATGGCAGATGAATTAAAAAAGAGCTTGAATCTGTTTTCACTGGAGAGGATACAAGTAACACCCTGGAACTAGCTGCAAATCAGGAATTGAAAGGGAAGAAGGAACTGAAAAAAATTACAATTACCAGGGAAGTAGTACTGAGTAAACTGTTGGAACTATGATTTGACAACTTCCGGGTACCCAAAGGATTTCATCCAAGACTCTTAACCAGTGAAATAGTTAACGCATTGGTTTTAATTTTCCACAACGCCATTAGTTTCAGGGAAGGTTTCTTTAAATTGTGTAAACTCTTTTCTTCAAAAAGGGAGACAGAGAATGGGAAACTGCAGACCATTTACCTTAACATATGTCATAGGGAAAATGTCGAAAGTTATAATTCAAGATGTTATGACAGGGCACTTGTATAAGTTCAAGGTAATCAGGCAGTGTGAATGTATTTTTGTCAATGGGAAATAATGTTGTAATAATGTTTTGAAGAACTGCCTCTTCCCAATGCGACTGAGCTAATACATCTCCAGTGCCGACAGGGAATGGTATCCCTTTCCCCAGTCCCCACATTTCCATGACTTCTCCGCAGTTGTGGTGTCCTTTTGGCTCTTTGTTTCTGATGAGCAAGTGAAACTGTGATCACACTCAGGAAACGTGCACAGTTACTCTCTGCTGCGAATAGTGTAACGTTTCTTCAATCTGTGTAACTGGTTACAGCTCCTTCCCACAGTCAGCTCACTGGGGCACACACTCTCTCAACATTGGGAAAAGATGGACAAAAGTTGAGCAGCGAGACAAAATGCAAAAGCAATAAAATGTCGAGCCACAATGAAGATTGAGCTTCACCCAGATTGCAAATTCTTTCCTCTGTCCAATATCTGTGTGCGGTATTTTCTTTCCTCACCACCTTTTCAATTTCTTTTTCATTCTGGAGTTCAACTGTTGATTTGCAGCAACTGAAAGGAAATGGAGTGAATCCAGGAGGGGAAAGACTCGGGAAATGTTAGTCCAGGTCTGTGTCGTAATAGGAAAAGTAGACAGGCAGGAGGCTGCAAGAACACAGCAAGCCAGGCAACATCAGGAGGTGGAGAAGTCGACATCTTGAGTGTAACCTTTGTTCATAACTGGGGGTGGGTGTAGGGAGAGATACAGAGAAAGGGTGTGCTGGGGACACGATGGTGAAGTGGGAATAGGTGAAGACAGGTGGAGTGTACAACCTGATGGGTCAATGGGAGGAAGGAATCTGGTTGGTGGCAGAGAGGAGGGGAAAGGAAGGGTCAAGGCTGAGAAGGGAATTGGGGAATGGGAAAGGAAGTTATTTGAAAATGGGGAAGTCTATGTTGAGTCCTCTGGGCTGTAGGCTGCCCAGGTGGAAGATGGGGTGTTGTTCCTCCAAGTTGCAGTTTAGTTTGTTGTGACAATGGAAGATGGTCATGTCAGAAAGGGATTAGGAAGGGGAATTAAAATGGATGGTGACTGGGGAGGTATGAGCTGAAAGTGTGTTGCTGGAAAAGCGCAGCAGGTCAGGCAGCATCCAAGGAGCAGGAGAGTCGACGTTTCGGGCCTGAGCCCTTCTTCAGGAATGATGTGTGGATGTACAAGGGGTCTCAGCATCCTTCTACACCAGTCAATGCCAGTTGTCAGACAGGTGCAGCAAGCAATCAGCAAGGCAAGTGGTATATTAGCAAGAGGACTTGGGGTCAGACGTGGGGATATCTTCCTACATTTAGGGGGCCATTCCTGAAGAAGGGCTCAGGCCCGAAAAGTCGACTCTCCTGCTCCTTGGAAGCTGCATGACCTGCTGCTCTTTTCCAGCAACACACTTTCAGCTCTGATCTCCAGCATCTGCAGTCCTCACTTTCTCTGCTGGGGAGGTATGGTCAGCCTCTGCGAACCCGGCTGCAATGCTCGGCGAACTGTTCCCACGTTTATGCTCTGTCTCCCCGATGTAGAGAATACCACAATTTGCAAACACACGGTAAATGCAGCACTGTAATGTGAAGTTATAGCCTTTGCTGTGAAAAAAGGCAGAAAGGAGGTGTATTGTTTAAACCATGATGTATTGGGATGTGGTGAAAGGGAGAACTGCAGATGCTGGAGATCTGAGTCAAAGTGTGGCGTTGGAAAAGCACAGCAGGTCAGGCTGCATCCAAGGAGCAGGTGAGTCGACGTTTTGGGCACGAGCCCTTCATCAGGAATGATGTGTGGATGTAGAAAGGGGTCTCAGTGTCCTCCTACACCAGTCACTGCCAGTTGTCAGACAGGTGCAGCAAGCAATCAGCAAGGCAAGTGATATATCAGCAAGAGTAATTGAGTTCAGAAGTTAGGGACTCATTGAATATATCCAAAGCTGCATCCATCTGACTTTTGAACATCAAATAAGTGAGCGTTTATGGGGAAAGGCAAGAAAATGATTTTAAGACCAGTATAGGACAGTTACAGAGTCATACAGCACAGAAACAGACCATTTAGACCAACTAGTCCATGCTGAATATATTCACAAACTAAACTAGTCACAGCTGCCTGTGTTTGGCCCATGCCCCTCCAAACCTTTCCTATTCATGTACTTATCCAAATGCCTTTTAAACATTGTTACTGTACCTGCACCCACCACTTTCTCTGGATATTCATCCACACACAAACTACTCTCTGTGTATAAAACAAAAGGTACCCTTCATACCTTTTTAAAATCTTTCTCCTCAAACCTTCAAATTGGCTGTCTAATCTTGAAACCCCCATCCTAGGGAAAGGATACCCGGCGCTCAACTCAGCTATGTCTCTTGTGATGTTACAAACTTCTGTAAGGTCACCTCTCAGCCTCCTATGTTCCAGTGAAAATGTCCCAGCCCATCCACGTAGATGTTGGCAGATTCATATCCAGTTATGATCTGTTGAATGGTGGTGCAGGCTTGAAAGACCAAATAGCTTACTCCTGCTTCCAATTCTCACAGTCTGTGTCCAGGACAGCAAGAGACCATAGGACATAGGAGCAGAAATTAGGCCATTCAGCCCATCGGGCCTGTTCCACCATTTAATGATGGTTGATAGGTTTTTCAACCCCATTCTCTCACTTTGTCCCCGTAACCCTCTTATCCCCTTGATACTCAAAGTCTCCATCTCAGTCTTAAATATCCTCAATGACCAGGCCTCCACAGCCTTCTATGGCAGTGAATTCCATAGATTCACCACTCACCTCCATTCTGAAAGGTCTTCCCTTTACTCTAAGGCAGTGCCCACTGGTTCTAGTCTCTCCAACCAATGGAAACATCTTCCCAACGTCCACTCTGTTCAGGCCGTTCAGGATTCAGTATTGTTTGTTTCAATTAGAACCCCCCCCCCCCACTCAAGTGTGGGCCTGTTAACCAGCATGAACCAGACCCTTCAGGTTGTGGTATAGGAAGGATTAGGTTGAGCAAACTGATGGAGGGAGAGTATGTGGGATGGAGATTTTCAAATTCTAGGGAACAAGAGAGGAGAAATAGAGTTCACTATAAATTAGAATTGATTGGATGGGCTGAAGGGCCAAGGAGTGGCAGATGAAAATGCGTGGTTTGCATTTTGGTCAAGCAATGCAAGAAAGACTGACACACTTCAGAGGGGTGTTGCAGAACAAAGAGACCTTGGAGTGCAAGTTCATAGTTCGTTGTAGATGGAGTCACTGGTAGACAGGATAGTGAAGAAGGCATTTGGTATGCTTTCCTTTATTGGTCAGACCATTGAGTGTAGGAGTTGGGAGGTCATGTTGCAGTTGTACAAGCCATGTTTGGAAGACTGCATTTGTTTCTGGTCTCCCTGTTATTGGAAAGATATTGTGTAACTTTGAAAGTGGTCAGAAAAGATTGACAAGGCTGTTGCCAGAGTTGGAGGGTTTAAACTATAGGGAGAGGCTGAATACACCAGGGATATTTTCGATGGAGCAGCGGAGGCTGAGGGGTGACCATGTCGACATTCATAAGGGGCATGGATAGGGTGAATACCCAAGGTCTTTACCCCAGGGTAGGGAAGTCCAAAACTAGAGGGGCATATGTTTGAGGTGAGAGGGGAATTTTAAAATTCTTCTGGCTGGGTACATGAATAGAAATGATTTAGAGGGATATGAACCACATGCAGGCAAATTGGACTGGATTAATTTAGGATACCTGTTTGGCACAGACAAGTTGGACCGAAGGGCCTGTTTCCGTGCTGTATGACTTTAATCGTCTTCTGTGAAAGCAGAAATCTGATGGTGAAGACTGGAGTTTCAGGATGTTTTGCCTTTCCTGGGAGCAGAAATGTTTGACTGAAGTGTGTAGGTGTTAATGTCTTGATGTTTCATTTTGCTCCCACCTTCCCAGGGATGTTAACCAGGTTGTTCATCAAGAAGCTGCAATGCACCCTAAATTGACATTTTTTTTTGCTGAGGCAATACTTACTTCGAGTTACGCTGTACAAAGGATCCAGTTACAAAAGGACAACTTGGTGGTGACAAACAGTAAAGAAGGTGAGGTGGGATGGGTGGAGAGTGTATGTGCTTTGAACGGTTTAAAAAGCAGATCCTTTTTCTTCGCGTTTTTGCTGGGGGAGGGTGGTTCTGAAGCTGGGTCACAATAAAGATTACTGAACTTACTACCGGGCTCAGATTCTCATTGAAAGCTTTGAGCTCCAAGATTTTTTAGTTTTAAAGCCGCTCATTTCTTTCAGCCTGCTGCACTAAGTTTCCAATGTCGCGTATCAAATGGAGCAGTGAATGAGTAACTAGTATCTTGAGAAATTGGGAATTTTTCAGGAGTGCAGAGTGAGTCATTTCATTGGCATTGTAAAGTGTAATGGCAGCACCGGGAGGTGTGGGCTGTGTTCACAAGTTACGAAATGCAGGAGCTGGTATTGGAGTGGGTTGGATAGAGTTAAAAATCTCACATCACCAGGTTATAGTCCAACAGATGTATTTGGAAGCACTCGCTTTTGGAGTGCTGCTCCTTCATCAGGTAGCTGTGGACCAGGGTAATAAGACACAGATTTCATAGCAAAAGATCACAGTGCCATGCAACTGATAAGAGATATTAAACAAGCCTAGATTGCTGTTACCTCTTTCATCTTTTAGAATGGGTTGCAGGTTTTGGTTCATGAATATAAATCTTTTAAACCACATTCTCAAGATGACTTAAGGTTTTTTCAAAAAAAAAGGTGACATCTCAGTTCAGACAATGCTTTAAAGGTGTGAGCCTATCAGTATCCCAATCTTGAATCAGACTGGTTCTATTTCCAAAGTAGGAATTTATACAATATTACATGGATTGACTGCCTGCGGTTTACGTGCTCTTTGAGCAAAATTTCATGTATCTGCAAGAATAATTCTGCCAATACAAATTCACCCCAAAGAGATATGTGTGTGCATTCATGAGAGAATGTGAGTGTGTGCATGTAAGATTGTGTGCGTGCAGGTAAATTGTGAGTGTGATGGAGTATAAGCCTGTGAATGTGTTGTGGGGAGTATGTCTGTGTGTCTAAGAGAGAGCACGTGTGTATGAAAGTTATGGATAAAAGCAAGGGCTTGCATTTTGTGAAAACCAGGAAGGGCAGGACATGTACAGTTAATGGTAGGGCCCTGGGTTATGTTGTAAAACAGAGAGACATGGGGGGGCGGGTGGTGAGGGATCAGGTACTTTTTTTAGAGAGGCTGGGACATTTTTCACTGGAGTGAAGGAGGCTGAGGGGTGACCTCATTGAGATTTATAAAATCATGAGGAGTGGAGGTAAGGTGAATAGCAAAGGGTTCTTCCTTAGCATAAAACTAGGGGGTTGTTAAAATGAGCTCAAAGCTAGGGGATATATTTCTTTAAGATGAGAGCAGAGAGATTTAAAAGGAACCTGATGGGCAATGGTTTAACAGAAGGTGATTTGCACGTGGAATGAACTTGCTGAGGAACTGGTAGATGCAGGTACAGTTACAATGTTTAAAGACATTGGGTGGGTACATGAATGGAAAGGTTTAGAGGGATGTGGGCCAAATGCAGGCAAGTGGGACTCGTTTAGTTTCGGAATCCTGCTCGGCATGGACGAGTTGTTTCTGTGTTGGATACCTCTATGAACCAGAAGTGACCTTATTGAAACCAATAGAATTCTGAAAGGGGGTTGACAGGATAGATACAGATAAAATGCTCCTTTGGTGGGGGGCGTGGTTAGGGAGTCATAGAATCCCGAAAATGTGGAAGTAGGCCATTCAGCTCATCTATTCTACACTGGCCCTCTGAAGAACATCCCACCCATAACTACCCCCTTACTCCATATTTCCCATGGATAATCTACCCTAATTTGCACATCCCTGGGCACTATAGGTAATTTAGCACAGCCAATCCACCCTAATTTGCACCCTAATCTATAAATTACCTTCTCAAGAGTGTAATTTAAATGCAGAGCTTTTCTAAGAGAAATGTCAGTCTGACTCAACATTGGGACCCAGACAGAATTCACACCTGTTATTAGAAAAACTCTGCATTTAAATGACATTCTTGAGAAGGTAATTAAAAACAAGTTCAGGGATTAACATATCACAAAACAGAAACCCATTCTAAAAGATGGAAGATTTAATCTAAAATTGTTTAATGTATCACATTTTCATGACACTGGACTCTTGCTACAAATTCCGGGATCACGATCTAATTCTCCACAACCACCTGATGAAGGAGCGGCGCTCCGAAAGCTCGTGCTTCTAAATAGACCTGTTGGATTCCAATCTGGTGTTGTGTGATTTTTAACTTTGTCCATGGGAAACTCATGAGTTGTGGGACTGGTAACAGTTGTTATTTTGTGATTCATTCCAAGTGAAAATTATCCTCTGCGCAGACACGGGTGAACAGTCTGTTTTTGTGCATTGTGCGGGATCAGGCGAGCAGCTTTTAAATCCTTATGTTCAGCAGCAGAAGCAAACTGTAGATCAGCAATCGTATTCTGAGAGTGGTACTTCCAGCCCTGGTTAATCCCATTGGTCAACAGAGAGAGAGGGAGAGGATGTCACATCTAAAGTTCAGGCAGAATAGTTATTTCGGTTGTTCAGTCAGTTGAGTTGGTTCTGCACTCAGGTGAGACTGGATATTGCTTTTTAATGGATCATAATTGAAACACCTTAAATTCAAGGAATTTTGATGGGCAAATCGAACCTTGAAGAAATAATATTCTTACATTAATAACGTTGGGTGACCCAAATTAGACATTTTTATTGATAGCTCCATAATCATATTCCTGCTGAATTTTTTTCAGGGCTAACAATTTCAGATGGGAGAAATTCTGTATCGTGGCAAGGCAGTGAAATAAAAAAACGGCTGTTTAAAGCATTTTAACTGTGGACCCACGAGCTCTTGTCAATTAAATCTCTTTATTTGCAACAATAGCCCGTGATAATGTCCATGTCCCTTTAAAATGCAGATTTCTCCCTTTAGATTTGACGACGTTTCGATATTATGTAGAAATATCTGTTTAAATGGAGCCGTGAGCTTTCCCAATGTAGACAGGGCTCCTCGAAACGTGGCAGTGTCCCCCCTGCAGCTGCAGAGCGAGACAGGAGAGTTTGTTTTTGTGAATGAGCAGTTGTAGCGCGAGGTGGCTGTTGCTTGGTGACGGTGAGGCTCCCCCGGCCCCGCCCATCCCCCCGTGCAGACGTCACGCGGGGGTGAAGGCGGTTGGCAGGAGAAGTCGCTCGAGCGGGGAAGCGGCGGCCGTTAGGAAAATGGCGCCGTGCGGCCCGGGGCAGACCCCCGTCACTGGTCACCGCCGCCTTCCTGGTGCAGCTGCTGTGTCACGGCCACACCGGCCGGCTGTACAGCAGGCAGGAGCCGGTGACCATTCTGGAGGCGGATGGGGTTAAGGGCCTGTTTGGGAACTGGTCGGCCGCCTGGGCGGTGGAGTTCTACTGGTCGTGGGGCGGCCCCTGTGTCAACTATGGGGCCACCTGGAAGGTACTGGGCCCGGGAGGTGAAAGGTGAGGCAGGTTGTGGGGGGGACGGAGGGGAAGGAATGTGGGGCCTGTCCTGTCATAGTCACATTTTACACTCACTTTCCATCTGCTTTTACTGGCGCTTGTGCTGTTTACCCCTCACTGTTTTATTAATCCTTGAGCTTTTTGCCCTCAATGTTTTTTAATCCTTTGCTGTTTATCCTCACTTTTTAAAAATCCCTGTGCTGTTTACTCTTGCTATTACTTGTGCAATATCCTAGGGTAGTGTGGAAATACTAGTGAAGGAGATTAGGTTAGTGAAAGTACTGGTGAGGTAGATTATGCACCAGCATGTAAATGTTCCTCAGTCACTGAATGGGTAGGATCCGGTTGAGAATGGTTAGTAAAGTATGTTGTGTACTAAGCCTTGTTAACAAGGACATTAGTTTGTAATTTGTCAAAGTATGCTTCTCATAGAGTTGTACAGACCCTTTGGGCCAACCTGTCCATGCCAA
This sequence comes from Hemiscyllium ocellatum, assembly GCF_020745735.1. NCBI lineage: Eukaryota > Metazoa > Chordata > Chondrichthyes > Orectolobiformes > Hemiscylliidae > Hemiscyllium > Hemiscyllium ocellatum. The sequence goes on along the minus strand of NW_026867479.1, from coordinate 105,702 downwards.
CCAGATATCCAAAATAGTGACAGTGTAATGTTGGAAAAACACAGCAGCTCAGGCAGCATCCGAGGAGCAGGAGAATCGATGTTTCGGGCATAAGCCCTTCATCAGGCGAGCGTATGCCCGAAAGGAATCAAAAGATTGCAAATGAAGTGCTTATGCCCGAAACGTCGATTCTCCTGCTCCTCGGGTGTTGCCTGGCCTGCTGTGCTTTTACAGTACTTCACTCTCGCCTCTGATTTCCAGCATCTGCAGTCCTCACTTTCTCCTAGTTGGTTTCAACATTACTGCGAAGCCTCTTCCATGGAAGCCTACCTGGAAGAAGTTCTCCTCCTCTGTCTACAAAGATCTGAGTCCCTCTCTCGCTGTACCCCCCAAGTCCTCTCCTCTGCCCAGAATTTATTCAGCCATGTCCTCAAGCAATTTGACTGCCACAGCCATATCTCCTTTCTCATTGCTTGGCTACAGATCCATCTGATCCCACATGGACTCCGGGTCACATTCAGACCAACCCAGTTTGGACCTGAACAGGATACCAAGTACACACTACAAAACCTTCAACGATTCTCTTCCTGAATCCTCCACTCCACAGTATCAGCCATCTACTTTACCTGCAGTCAGTCCTGCCCAAGCTCAGAGCCTCACTTTTCCCAGAACTGCAACCCAGATTCTACATCCTCAGAAAAGATTCCTGTTGAAGGGCTTATGTCCAAAATGTCAATTCTCATGCTCCTTGGATGCTGCCTGACCTGCTGTACTGTTCCAACACTCAACTCTGATCTCCAGCATCTGCAGTCCTCGCTTTCTCCGAGATAGCCCAAATTAATCTAGTCCCATTTGCCAGCACTTGGCTCATATCCCTCTAAACCTTTCCTATTCATATACCCATCCAGATACAATTACAACATTTAAAAGGTATCAGCCTCCACCACTTCCTCTGGCAGCTCCTTCCATACACGCACCACACTGTGCATGGAAATGTTGCCCCTTAGGTACCTTTTACATCTTTCCGCTCTCAACCTAAACCTATGCCCTCTAGTTCTGAACTTCACCCCTACAGCGGGGAAAGCACAGAGATTGAGCAGCCAGATAAAATGCCAAAACAATAAAATGTCAAGCCGTGTGGGGAAAAAAAAGTTGTGGCTCTACCCTTTTTTCTCCTCTTGGTATTTGGACACTTAAAATCTGTCAGTCACACTAGAATCGCCACAGAGCATATTGCAGGGCGCGTGTTCAGTGGTGTCACCAAAACATTGGGCATGTTCCTTGCTGTCGGCAGAAAAAGTACAAGATCTTCTTTTGATGGACCGATAAGGAGCACTGGAGGACCCGAAGGTGACTTGTCCTCTTGCCAATCACAGCTCCCCTACTGTCTGAAAGCAGAAGCTGGACCATGACCTTCTGAAGCTGCTGCTGTTCCACTCTCTCAGAATGAAGATTGAGCTTCAGCCCAGACTGCAACTTCCTTCCTCTGTCTAACATCTGTGAGTACAACACTCTTTTCTCACTCCTTTTTCTATTTATTTTTCATTCTGGGGTTTAATTGTTGACTTGCAGCAACCAAAAGGAGAGGGAACAAATCCAGGGAAGGGGCAGACTCGGGAAATGTTGGTCCAGGTCTGCGTCTCAATTGGCAAAATAGACCGGCAGGAGGCTGGAAGAATGCAGCAAGCCAGGCAGCATCAGGAGGTGGAGAAGTTGACGTTTCAGGTGTAACCCTTGTTCCAGACTGGTGATGGGTGTAGGGGAAGATGCAGAACAAGGTTGTGCTGGGGGCAGGGTGGTGAAGTGGAGATAGTTGGAGACAGGTAGAGGGTACAACCTGGTTGATCAGTGGGTGGAAGGAATCTGGTTGGTGGCAAGGAGGAGTGGAATGGGAGGGACTGGGAAGGGAGTCGGGGATGGAAAGGGAGGTTATTTAAAATTGGAAAACACAATGTTGAGGCTTCCGGGCTGTTGGCTGCCCAGGCAGAAGATGAGGTGTTCCTTTAATTTACGGTTTGGTTCGTTGTGGCAATGCAGGAGGCCTAAGGTGGTGATGTCAGAAAGGGAGTGGGAAGGGGAATTAAAATGGGTGGTGATAGGGAGGTCCGTTCAGACTCTGTGCTTCAGCTGTGGACCATTCCTCAAATTTACATTTGGTCTCCTCGATGTAGAAAAGACCGCAATTGACAAACACGTGACGAATACAGTACCGCAATATGAAGTTATAGCCTTTGTTGTGGGAAAAAAAAACAGAAAGGAGGTGCATTGTTTAAATGCTGACATATTGGGATGTGGAGAAGGTGAGGTCTGCAGATACTGGAGATCAGAGTTGAAAAGTGTGGTGCTGGAAAAGCACAGCAGGTCAGGCAGCATCCAAGGAGTAGGACCGTCCACATTTTGGGCATGAGCCCTTCATCAGAAATGATGTATGGATGTACAAAGGGGGCTCAGCGTCCAGTGAACGCCAGTTGTCAGAAGTTGCAGCAAGCCATGAGCAAAGCAAGTGGTATGTGAGCAAGAGGAATTGAGTTCAGAATTAGGGATGTCTTCCTGCAGTTAGGGGGTCATTGAATATATCCAAGACTGCATTCATCTGATTTTTGAACATCAAATAAGTGAACATTTATGGAGAAAGGCAAGAAAATGATTTTAAGACCGGTATAGGACAGTTACAGAGTCATACAGCACAGAAACAGACATTTCAGACCAACTAGTCCATGCTGAATATATTCACAAACTCAACTAGTCACAACTGCACCTTTCCTATTCATGCACTTATCCAAATGCCTTTTAAATATTGTTACTGTACCTGCACCCACCACTTCCTCTGGATATTCATCCGCACACAAACTACTCTCAATGTATAAAACAAAAGATTACCTTTCATGTCTTTTTAAAAGCTTTCTCCTCAAACCTTCAATGACAAGGCCTCCACAGCCTTCTGTGGCAGTGAATTCCATAGATTCACCACTCACCTCCATTCTGAAAGGTCTTCTCTTTACTCTAAGGCTGTGCCCACTGGTTCTAGTCTCTCCAACCAATGGAAACATCTTCCCAACGTCCACTCCGTTCAGGATTCAGTATTGTTTGTTTCAATTACAACACCCCTCTTTCTCTGCGGCCCCCCCAAGTGTGGGCCTGTTAACCAGCATGAACCGGACCCTTCAGGTTGTGGTACAGGAAAGATTAGGTTGAGCAAACTGAGAATGGAGGGAGAGTGTGTGGGATGGAGATTTTCAAATTCTAGGGAACAAGAGAGAAGAAATAGAGTTCACTATAAATTAGAATTGATTGGATGGGCTGAAGGGCCAAGGAGTGGCAGATGAAAATGCATGGTTTGCATTTTGGTCAAGCAATGCAAGAAAGACTGACACACTTCAGAGGGGTGTTGCAGAACAAAGAGACCTTGGAGTGCAAGTTCATAGTTCGTTGAAGGTGGAGTCACTGGTAGACAGGTTAGTGAAGAAGGCATTTGGTATGCTTTCCTTTATTGGTCAGACCATTGAGTATCGGAGTGAGGTGGGAAGTTTATCTGAACAACAAAGAAGTGGATGTTTATGGGGGGAAAGCAGAAAATGGTTTTAAGATTAGTACAGAACAGTTACAGAGTCATACAACACAGAAACAGACCCTTCAGTCCAACTACTCCATGCTGACTATGTACTGAAACTAAACTAGTCTCACCTAGATTGGCCCATATCCCCCAACCTTTCCTATTCATGTACTTATCCAAATGCCTTTTAAACATTGTAACTGTCCCTGCATCCACCACTTCCTCTGGACATTCATTCCACACAAACCACTCTGTAAAAAAAAAATCATGCCCCTCATTACTTTTTAAACCTTTCTCCTCTCACCTTCAAAATTTGCTCTCTAATCTTGAAACCCCCACCCAAGGGAAAGGACCTCCGCCTTTCATCTCATCTATCCCCTTCATGATTTTTATAAACCTCTAAAAGGTCACTTTTCAATCTCCTGTGGTCCAGTGAAAATGAGTGTGGTGCTGGAAAAAATACAGAAGGTCAGGCAGCATCCGAGCAGCAGGAAAATCTACGTTTGGGCATAAGCTCTGATGAAGGACTTATGCCCGAATCATTGATTTTCCTGCTTTTCAGATGCTGCCAGTCCTGTGCTTTTCGAGCATCGCACTCTGGACTCTGATCTCCAGCATCTGCAGCCCTCACTTTCTTCCAGTGAAAACATCTCAGCCTATCCACCGAGATGGAGGTAGATTCATATCCAGTTATGATCTGTGCAATGCTGGTCCAAGCTTGAAAGACCAAATGGCCTACTCCTGCTCCCAATTCTGACACTGTGTCCAGGATGTCAACAGACCACAAGACATAGGAGCAGAAATAATGCCATTCTGCCCATCAGCTCTGCTCCAACATTTAATCATGGCTGATGAGTTTCTCAAGCCCATTCTTCCACTTTCTCCCTGTAACGCTCAATCCCCTTGATACTCAAGAACCGATCTGTCGCAGTCTTAAATTTTCTCAGTGACTTGTCCTCCACAGCCTTCTGTGGCAATGAATTCCATAGATTCACCGCTCTCTGGCTGATGAAGTTTCTCCTTGCCTCTATTCTGAAAGGTTTTCCCTTTACTCGAAGGCTGTGCCATCAAGTCCTAGTCTCTCCTACCAGTGGAAACATCTTCCCAATGTCCACTCTGGCCATGCTGTTCAGTATTCTGTATGTTTCAGTTAGATCCTCCTGAGTGTGGGCCTGGTCATCGGAATGATCCAGACCCTTCAGGATGAGGTTCAGCAAAGTAAAAATGGAGGGAGAGTGAGTGGGATGGAGATTTTCAGCTTCTCAGGAATAAGATAGGAAAGAGTGTTCACTATGAATTATAATTCATTAGATAGGCCGAGGAATAGTAGATGGAGTTTGATTTAGAGAAATGTGAGGTGTTGCATTTTGGAAAGGCAAATTGGGACAGGATGTATATACTAAATGGTCAGGTCCTGGGGAGTGTTCCTGAACCAAGAGACAGGAAGTGTAGGTTCCTTTCCTTGATAGTGGAGTCACAAGTAGAGATGGTAGTGAAGAACGTGTTTGGTATGCTTTCCTTTATTGGTCAGTGGATTGAGTATAGGAGTTGGGAGGTTATGCTGAGGCAGTAGAGGAGGTCATTTTTGGAGTACTGTACACAGTTCTGGTCTCTCTACTATAGGAAAGATGTTGTGAAACTTTTGAAAGGATTTTGAAGAGAGTTACAAGGCTGTTGCCAGAGTTGGTGAGTTTGAGCTACAGGGAGAGGCTGAGTCGGCCAGGAATGTTTTCCCTGGAGCATTAAAGGCTGAGGTGACCTTAGAAATTTCTAAGGTGCATGGATAGGGTGAATAGCCAAGGTTTGTTCCCAGGGGAGGGGAGTCCAGAACAAGAGGGGCATAGGTTTAAGGTGGGTGAGGAAAGGGACCTGAAAGGCATTTTTTTTCAAGCAGAGGGTGGTGCATGTATGGAACAAACTAACAGGGGAAGTGGAGGAGGCTGGTACAATTACAACATTTAAAAGGCATCTGGCTGAGTACATGAATAGAAAGGGTTTAGAGGGATGTGGTCCAAATGCTAGCAAATGAGAGGAAATTAATTTAGGATATCTGTTCGCTGTGGACGAGATGGACGGAAGGGTCTGTTTCCATGCTATATGATTCTAATCGCCTTCGGTGAAAGCAGAAATGTGGTTATGAAGAATGGACTTTTTTGCCCTTACTGGGAGCAGAAGTTACAGTAAAATCTTTCAATTGTGAGACTGCAACTGAGTACATCTGGTATCTTGGTTGGAGATGGGAATTCATTGCACTGTGGAATGCAGCCCTATCCTATCCACACATTTCTGCTGGTGGATGAGACCAGGTGTCAAGATTAGGGGGAGTAGATTTAGGACAGACATTAGGAGGAACCACTATTCCCAGAGAGTCATGAATCTATGGAATTGTTTGCCCATGGAAGCACTAGAGGCAGCTTCATTAAGTATATTGAAGACACGGTTGGATAGGTTTTGCATGGTCGGGGACTTAAGGGTAGTTGGGACAATGCAGGGACGAGGAGCTGAGACGATGGATAAATCAGCCATGATCTTAATAAATGGCGGAGCCAAATGGCCTACTCTTGCTTCTATTATTATGAAACTATAACCTTGCATTTCCCATGGTTCACCATGGCATGTTGGAACCGACGGGCAATGAGTTGAGCATCCCTGAATACTTCTAAGTGCCCGTCACATTCTTCCTCATCTGAACAGATCCTGTGTATGCGTAGGGCTTGTCCATAAGGGGATGGCTGTTTTGGGTGGAAGCTGGAGAAGTGTAGCATCGTGAGGTTATGCGTGGTTTTGAGGTTGTGTGTGGTGCTGAGTTGCTGCCCATCCTTGATGGAGATGCAGGTGTCCAAGAATGAGACAGATAGTAGAGAATAGTCCAAGATGAGTTTGACGATGGGATGGAACATGTTGATATCACTGTATAGCTTTTTCCGTGACTCCTCTCCATGCATCCAGAAGAAGAAAATGTCGTCAATGTACCTGGTGTATAGTGTTGGTTTGAGGCCCTGCGTAGAGAAGTCGTCTTGTTTGAACCAGTGCGTGAAAATGTTGGCATATTGGGGTGCAAATTTGGTCCCATGGCTGTTCTGTGTGTCTGGATGAAGAACTGGTTGTCAAAGGTGAAGATGTTGAGATCGAGGATAAAGTGGATGAGTTGTAGGATGGTGGTCAGAGATTGGCAATTGTTGGTGTTAAGTAATGAGGCTGTTGCCGTGATGCCGACATTGAGAGTACTGGTCTGTGGGTGCTGAGTTTCTGTAAGAAATCTGTAGTGTCGTGACAGAAGCTAGGGGTTCCATGAATGATGGGTTTCAAGATGCCTTTGACATAGTTGGAGAGATTCTCACACAGTCCTATTGTCAGGGATGTGCAAGTTAGGATGGATTAGCCATGGGAAATACAGAGTAAGGGGGTAGGTATGGGTGGGATGCAAAATAGAGGGCCAGAATGGGCCGAACGACCTGCTTCCAAGTTGTCAGGATTCTATGACGCCCCCAACGAAGGAGAATTGTATCTGCATCTATCCTGTTAAACCCCTTTCAGAATTCTACTAGTTTGAATAAGATGACTTCTGGTTCATTGAGGTATACAGCACGGTCCAACCCCTTCATGCTGACCAGGATTCCCAAATTAAACTCGTCCCATTTGCCTGCATTTGGCCCATATCCCTCTAAACCTTTCTCTTCATGTACCCATCTAAATGTCATTTAAATGTTGTAGCTGTACCTGCATCTACCATATCCTCAGCAAATTCATTCCACATGCAAGCAACATTCTGTCAAACGTTGCCTTTCAGGTTCCTTTTAAATCTCCCTCCTCTCACGTTAAAACAATATGCCCCCCAATTTTGAGCACCCCGACGTGAAGGAACAGCCCTTTGCTATAATCCTTACCTGCACGCATCAGATTTTATAAATCTCAATGAGGTCACCCCTAAACCTCCTGTGCTCCACCCTCTCCTTATAATTCAAACCCTCCAGTCCTGGTAACGTTCTGGTAAATCTTTACCGAACCCCCTCTAATAGAGTTCTTCCTATAACAGGGTCACCAGAACTGTACTCAGTATTCTAAAATGGCCTCACCAACATTCTGTACAACCTCAACATGATGTCTCAACTTGGAAACTCAACAGCGTGAACAATGAAGGCATTTGTGCGAAATGCCTTCTTAACCACCCAACCTACCAGTGATGCAACTTTCAAAGAACTGTGTACCTGAACTCCTACTCCTCCATGTCTCTCTGTTTTACAACATGACCCAGCAATCCCTCACTTTTATTCATAACACACACACAAACACCCCAACACTCCATCACACAAACTTTACCAAGCATGTGCACATGCTTGCATGCACTCTCCACACAAATCCACATGCATACAGAGTCTCATGCATGCGCACACAAACTCAACTCTGTGGAGTGACTTTGTATTGGCAGAATTATATTTGCAGATTCATTCAATTTTGCTCAAAAAGCACACAATTTGCAGGCAGTCAATCCATGTAATTTTTATAAATTCCTATTTTGGAAATAGAACCACTCTGATTCAAGATTGGAATACTGACAGACTCGAGCACTTTTCATGCATTGTTTGAACTGAGATGCCACCTTTTTTTAAAATAAAACCTTATGTCATCTAGAGAACGTGACTTAAAAGAGAAGCGAGTCAAACAGTCAGGGCAGGCAGGGACAAGGTAGGACTAATAAATTAAACTGCATTTATTTTAATGCAAGGGGCCTAACAGGGAACGCAGATGAACTCCGGGCATGGTTAGGAACATGGGACTGGGATATCATAGCAATTACAGAAACATGGCTCAGGGATGGGCAGGACCAGCAGCTTAATGTTCCAGGATACAAGTGCTACAGGAAGGATAGGAGCGGAGGCAAGAGAGGAGGGGGGTGGTGGTAAGGGGTGGCATTTTTGATAAGGGATAGCATTACAGCTGTGCTGAGGGAGGATATTACCAGAAATATATCCAGGGAAGCTATTTGGGTGGAACTGAGAAATAAGAAAGGGATTATAACCTTATTGGGATTGTATTATAGACCCTCTAATAGTCAGAGGGAAATTGAGAAACAAACTTGTAAGCAGATCTTAGTTATGTGTAAGAAAAATAGGGTGGTAATAATAGGGGATTTTAACTTTCCAAACATAGACTGGGACTGCCATCGTGTTAAGTGTTTAGATGGAGAGGAATTTGTCAAGTGTGTACAAGACAATTTTCTGGTTCAGTATGCAGATGTACCTACTAGAGAAGGTGCAAAACTTGACTTACTCTTGGGAAATAAGGCAGGGTAGATGACTGAGGTGTTAGTGGGGGAGCACTTTGGAGCCAGCGACCATAATTCTATTGGATTTAAAATAATGATGGAAAAGGATCGACCAGATTGTAAATTGGAGAAAGGCCAATTGTGACGGTATTAGGCAAGAACTTTTGAAAGCTGATTGGGGGCAGATGTTCGCAGGTAAAGGGATGGCTGGAAAATGGGAAGCCTTCAGAAATGTGGTAAAGAGAATCCAGAGAGAGTATATTCCTGTTAGGGTGAAAGAAAGGCTGGTAGATATAAGGAATGCTAGATGACGAAAGAAATTGAGGGTTTGGTTAAGAAAAAGGAAGCATACGTTGTGTATAGTGAATCCTTAGAGTATAAAGGAAGTAGGAGTATACTTAAGTGGGAAATCAGGAGGGCAAAAAGTGGACATGAGGTAGCTTCGGCAAGTAGAATTAAGGAGAATCCAAAGAGTTTTTACATACATATTAAGGACAAAAGGGTAACTAGGGAGAGAATAGGGCCCCTCAAAGATCAGCAAGGCGGTCTTTGTGTGGAGCTGCAGAAAATGAGGGAGATACTAAATTAGTATTTTCCATCAGTATTTACTGTGGAAAAGGAAATGGAAGGTATAGATTGTAGGGAAATAGATGGTGACATCTTGCAAAATGTCCATATTACAGAGGAAGAAATGCTGCATGTCTTGAAACCACCTAACAGTGGATAAATTCCCAGGACCTGATCAGGTGTACCCTCAACTCTGTGGGAAGCTGGAGAAGTGATTGCTGGCCCTCTTGCTGAGATTTGTATCATTGATAGTCAACAGGTGAGGTGCTGGAAGACTGGAGGTTGGCTAACGTGTTGCCACTGTTTATGAAGGGTGGTAAGGACAAGCCAGCAAACTATAGACCAGTGAGCCTGACCTCTGAGGTGGGCAAGTTGTTGGAGGGAATCCTGAGGGACAGGATGTACATGTACTTGGAAAGGCAAGGACTGATTAGGGATAGTCAGATTGGGGTTTTTTGAGGAAGTAACAAAGAAGATTGATGAGGACAGAGTGGTAGATGTGATGTGTATGGAATTCAGTAAGGCATTCGACAAGGTTGCCCATGGGAGACTGATTAGCAAGGTTAGATCTCATGGAATACAGCGAGAACTAGCCATTTGGATACATAACTAGCTCAAAGGTAGAAGACGGAGGGTGGTGGTGGAGGGTTGTTTTTCAGACTGGAGGCCTGTGACCAGTGGAGTGTCACAAGGATCAGTGCTGGGTCCTCTACTTTTTGTCGTTTACATAAATGGTTTGGATGTAACCATAAGAGGAACAGTTAGTAAGTTTGCAGATGCCTCCAAAATTGGGAGTGTAGTGTACAGCGGAAGAGGGTTACCTCCGATTACAATAGGATCTTGACCAGATGGGCCAATGGGCTGAGAAGTGGCAGATGTAGTTGAATTCAGATAAATCTGAGGTGCTGCATTTTGGGAAAGCAAATCTTAGTGGGACTTATACACTTCATTGTAAGGATCAACCAGGCAAAAGTGAGGACTGCAGATGCTGGAAACCAGAGTTTCGATCAGAGTGGTGCTGGAAAAGAGCTCTATTCCTGATGAAGGGCTTTTGCCCGAAATGTCGATTTTCCTGTTCCTTGGATGCTACCTGACCTGCTGTGCTTTTCCAGCACCACTCTGATCTAAAGACTTAATGGTAAGGTCCTAGGGAGTGTTGCTGAACAAAGAGACCTCGGAGTGCAGGTTCATAGCTCCTTGAAAGTGGAGTTGCAGGTAGATAGGATAGTGAAGAGAACTTTTGGTATGCTTTCTTTTATTGGTCAGAGTATTGAGTACAGGAGTTGTGAGGTCATGTTGCGGCTGTACAGGACATTGGTAGGGCATTGTTGGAATATTGTGTGCAATTCTGGTCTCCTTCCTATCGGGAAGATGTTGTGAAACTTGAAAGGGTTCAGAAAAGATTTACAAGGATGTTGCCAAAGTTGGAGGATTTGAGCTATGGGGAGAGGCTGAACAGGCTGGGGCTGTTTTCCCTGGAGAGTCGGAGGTTGAGGGGTGACCTCATAGAGGTTGACAAATTTATGAGGGGCATGGATAGGGTAAATAGACTAAGTCTTTTCCCTGGGGTCAGGGTGTCCAAATCTAGAGGGCATAGGTTTAGGGTGAGAGGGGAAAGATATAAAAGAGACCTAAGGGGCAACTTTTTGACTCAGAGGGTGGTGCATGTATGGAATGAGCTGCCAGAGGAAGTGGTGGAGGCTGGTACAATTGCAACATTTAAGAGGCATTTGGATGGATACATGAATAGGAAGGGTTTGGTGGGATATGGGCCAGGTGCTGGCAAGTGGGACTCGATTTGGTTAGGATATCTGGTCGCTGTGGACAAGTTGGACCGAAGGGTCTGTTTCCATGCTGTACATCCCTATGACTCTATGTTCTGGGATTTACATATTAATGATCTGAAACCTGCAACCCGTTTTAAGAGGAAAGACTGAATAGCAACCTTAGGTTGTTCAATATATCCTATCAGTTGCATGACACTGTGATCTTTTGCTATAAAATCTGTCTTATGCTCATGCACCACAGCTCCCCGATGAAGGAGCAGTGCTCAAAAAGCTAGTGCTTCCAAATAAACCTGTTGGACTGTAACCTGGTGTTGTGTGATTTTTAACTTTACCCACCCCAGTCCAATACCGGCACCTCCACAACATTTTTAGTGAACACAGCCCACACCTCCTGGTGCTGCCAGGAAACATTACAATGCTGATGAAGCGAAGCACTCTGCACTCCTGAAAAACTTAGAATTTCAAATAATACTAGTTACTCACTCACTGCTTCTGCTGATACATGACATTGGAAACTCTGTGCAAGGAGGCTGAAAGAAAGGAGCAGCTTTAAAACAAATCCTCTTGGAGTTCAAAGCTTTCAATGAGTCTAAGCCAGTCGATAAGTTCAGGTAACCTTTCTTGCGAACCAACTTTGTTACAGCTTCAAATCCCCTCAGCAAAAAGGCACAGAAAAGATAGCTGTTTTTAATCAGCTCAAGGTCAAAGCTCACACACTCCCCATTCCACTTTCTTTACTATTGGTCGCCACCGAGTTGTCCCTTTGTAATCGGATCCTTGGTACAGCCGTAACCCGGAGGAGGTGTTGCCTCATTCAGCAATTTCACCCCATACACTGCATCTAAGTCAGTTTCTTCCCACTCGTTTGCCCAAATGGGACAGTGTTGAGTCATCCATATTGCTGTGGGTTGGCAGGGCACAGGCAAGGGTAAAGCCCTTACCGCACTCTGAGCAGCTGAAGGCCTCTCCCTGGCGTGGACCCACTGGTGCCTCAGCAGAACGCATAACTCGCTGAAGGCCTTCCCACACTCTGTGCAGAGGAACAGCCTTTCCTGCAGTCTCCACACTTCCATGGTTTGTCCATGGGGAAGGATTCCTCTTTCTCCATGGCCAAAGCTGTAGCCGCACACAAGTGATTGAGTGTATAGCAACTTCGTGCCGTGAATTCCTCTTTCCGGGCTGTTTCAGGTTCCACACTCCAAGGTCATGTTGCGGCTGTACAGGACATTGGTTAGGCCACTGTTGGAATATTGCATGCAGTTCTGGTCTCCTTCCTATCGGGAAGATGTTGTGAAACTTGAAAGGATCCAGAGAAGATTTACAAGGGTTGGAGGATTTGAGCTATGGGGAGAGGCTGAACAGGCTGGGGCTGTTTTCCCTGGAGCATCGGAGGTTGAGGGGTGACCTTATAGAGGTTTACAAAATCATGAGGGGCATGGATAGAATTAATAGACAGTCTTTTCCTTGGGGTTGGGGAGTCCAAAACTAGAGGGTGTAGGTTTAGGGTGAGAGGGGAAGGATATAAACGAGACCTAAGGGGCAACCTTTTCACACAGGGTGGTACGTGTATGGAATGAACTGCCAGAGGAAGTGGTGGAGGCTGATATAATTGTAACATTTAAAAGGCATTTGGATGAATAGGAAAGGTTTGGAGGGATATGGGCCAGTGCTGGTAGGTGGGACTCGATTGTGTTGAGATATCCGGTTGGCATGGACGGGTTGGACTGAAGGGTCTGTTTCCATGCTGTACATCTGTCCCTTATGATAATTGGTAAACAAGTTAAGTCATAAAGGTTAGGTCATCTTTATCTTGAGATACAAAGGACTTGCAGCTTGCAGAATGTGGTTAGTACTTTCTCATCGGTCTACTTCTGCATTCTAATGGTTTTAGTAGTTATTTATACAGCTATAGACACAAACAGCAGCTCGTCACGTAGCAATGCAGAAGCAATCTTGTGCAGCTCCTTCAGCCATTTTATCCTACCTTCCAGAGGCCCCATATCCTCTCACTCTCCCTCCATTCTCACTTTGTTGAACCTAATCCCATCTCATCCTGAAGTGTCTGGTTCTTGCTGATTAACAGGTGTCACAAAGCTAGTACCTTTTTTTCCTGAAAGATGTTCCTTGGCTCAAGGAGACTGTGTCTTTGATTTTTTTTTCCCCCAGAGGGATAATAAACTGGGTCAATCTCCGATCAGTCTGCTTTGGTACAGAGATGAAAAGGATTTTAAGATGCCTTTTGTTTATATGTAAACTGATGAGATTTCAGGCCAAAGTGGTCATATTTTAGAAGTGGCCTGTATATTTAAAAAAAAGGGGGGGCGTAGTCAGTTCTTGAGCTGAGCAGTTTTAGTTCATCTTGAACTGGTTGGAAGCTGTGTGGCATTGCTCTCTCGCGCGCTCTCTACTTCAATCTGTAGGCATGTGTTCTATTTATACTGATTTTCAGATTGAGTTTGCTTATTGGGACTGTTGTATATATTCAAACAGCATAATTACTTTCTAGTTGGATAGGCTGACCTCTGTAGGTGTTCTTTATTCTGATCTTTGTGTTTAATGATGTAATTTTATGAATAATTCTCCGTTTTAAAATCTAGTCATCCACCAAGCAAACTTATTCCAGGTAATTTTTTACTGTACACTTACCAAAACAAATTGCAAAGTCATGGTGTGGGGCTGCCTGCTTAAGAATGTTTTGCATGGTCTGGTTTAGTCCATAACACAGGCCCACACACAGGGAGATCTAATTGAAACATACCGAACACTGAATGGCCTGGGCAGAGTGGACGTTGGAAGATGCTTCCACTGACAGAAGAGACTAGGAACCGAGGCCACAGCCTTCAAGTAAAGGGAAGACCTCTTAGAACAGAGATAAGGAGGAACCTTTCAGCCAGAGAGTGGCGAATCTATTGAATTCATTGCCACCGATGGCTGTGCAGGCCAGGTCACTGAGGATATTTAAGACCGAGATAGATAGGCTCTCGAGTATCAAGGGGATTGAGAGTTACGGGGAGAAAGCGGGAGAATGGGATTGAGAAACTTATCAGCCATGATTGAATGGTATGAAGATACCTGATGGCTGAATAGCCTAATTTTGTGCTCCAATGTTTCATGGTCTCTTGCTGTCCTTAGACTTATGAGGGTGAGAATTGGGAGCAGGATGCCATTTGGTCTTTCGGGCCTGCACCAGCATTGAACAGATCATAACTGGATATGAATATACCTGCATAGGTGGATATGCTGGGACATTTTTCACTGCAGCACAGGAGGTTGAGAGGTGACCTTAGTTTATAAAGTCAAGAAGGGATATTGATGAGGTGCGTGGCAGATGCTGTTTCCTTCGGGTGGGGGTTTCAAGATTAGGGAGTACATTTTTAAGGTGAGAGGAGAAAGATTTAAAAAAAAAAGACATGAAGAGTACTTTTTTCTTTTGATTCCACACACAAACCACTCTCTTTCAATGTCCTGAGGAAATGGTGGATGCAGGAATAGTGATAACATTTAAAAGACATTTGGATAAGTGCATTAATAGGAAAGGTTTGAAGGGATATAGGCCAAACTAGATGGGATTAGTTTAGTTTGTGAATATAGTCAGCATGAATTAATTGGACTGAAGGGTCTGTTTCTGTTCTGTATTACTCTGCAACTGTTCTGTACTGGTCTTCAAAACTTTTTTTTTAATTTCCCCCATCACCATCCACTTTGTTGTTCAAAAATCAGATGAACTCAGCCTTGAATATATTCAATGACCCCCTAACTGCAGGAAGACATTCCTACTTCTGAACTCAACTCCACTTGCTAATATACCACTTGCCTTGCTGAATGCTTGTTTCACCTCTCTGACAATTGGCATTGACTAGTGTAGAAGGACGCTGAGCCTCCTTTGTACATCCACACATCATTCCTGTTGAAGGGCTCATGTCTGAAACGTCGACTCTCCTGGTCCTCGGATACTGTCTGACCTGCTGTGCTTTTCCAGCGCCACACTTTGACTCTTAATGTCTAGCATCTACAGTCCTCACTTCCTTCACATCCCAATGTGTCACTTTTAAACAATGCAACTCCTTTCTGATTTTTATTCCACATTAAAGGCTACATTATCACATTGTGGTAATGCAATTGCCATGTGTTTGCCAACTGAGAACAGACCTGGACCAACGTTTCCATAGTCCGTCCTGGATTCACTCCCTTTCCTTTCACTTGCTGTAAGTCAACAATTGAAGCCCAGAATGCAAAACAAGAAATGGAAATGAGAGTGTGTACCTCACAGATATTGGACAGAGGAATGAAGTTGCAGTCTGGGGTCGCAGCTCAACCATTCAGAGATGAGCGGCTTCCAAAGCTCATGGTCCGACTTCCGCATTCAGAGAATGGGGAGCTCTGACTGGCAGGAGGTCCAGTCTCTTTCCGATCCTCCAGGGCGCTCTATTGGTCCATCAAAAGAAGGTCGCAAACCGTTTGTGCGGAAATCTAGGAGTATACGCAGATTTTTTGCTGACACCGAAGAGCATAAGCAGTCCTTTGCTGCCTCTGACTCTTGTTCGACATAGTTGGAATCTATATCACAAGACTAGGAATACACCACTCACCCATTACAGCCTATACCTAACTGCACATATTTCAGTGCAGATTCAGAAAAGTGCCTGCAGCTTTTTAATAAAACTGAAGATGCTTTAATGATGTTTCTGAATATATCACCTGAGCTATTCTTCATTTTAAAGATCAGCCATTTCTCATGCACCCCCATCTCTCATATAGACTCATCAACATCCATTCTCTCTCTCTCTCTTCTCTTTAGAAAGTCTTGATACAGCAATCAAAGAAGTCTTGAGCCACGAGAAATAACAGGTACTGGGGGGAAAAGGGAAAGAGAATGGCTGGGGGTCTAGAGAGAGAAAATTGACAGGGGTTGGGGGGACAGGAAGAGAATGGACAGCGGGCAGCGACACCACAAATCCCACCTTTCCCAGGACCTCAGCAGTTACTTCTCAATATACACATGGCCATGGCAGCAGAATCATATAATCCCTGCAGGCTATTTGGCCCATCTAATTCACAGGAGAAAGTGAGGTCTGCAGATGCTGGAGATCAGAGCTGAAAATATGTTGAATTCCTGATGAAGGGCTTATGCCCAAAACGTTGAATTTCTTGTTCCTTGGATACTGCCTGACCTGCTGCACTTTTCCGGCAACACATTTTCAGCCATCTAATTCACACCAAACTTCCAAACAGCATCCCACCAGACCAACTCACCTACCATATAGCTCTGCAGCTCCCCATGGCTTACCCACCCTAAACTGCAGATTGTTGGACTGTGGGTAGAAACCGCAGCACCCAGAGCTAAACCATGCACAAAGTCCACACAGACAGTCCCCAAAGGCTGGAATCAAACCCAGGTCCCTGGCGATGTGAGGCAGCAGCACTAGCCACAGAGTCACTGTGCTGCCCATAGCTTTGGGGTTCTGCTTTGTCTTTGTAGCTTCTGACTGGCTGTCTCCTCCTGACATTGTTGGACCACACCCACTGCAGCCTCCCTTTCCCACTTCTCCAGCCCTAAGCATGTTGGTTCCTGAATCCTGGTGCCATCTGGCCTCCTGCTGCCAACTGCAGAGAACAGAGACGATTGTCACTATTCTGTCCCTTACCGTCACCTTTCTCTCCTCCCCCCCCCCCCCAACTTTGTTCTTCCTCCCACCACCCAGCCAGTTAACTTCTCCCCCCCTGCAGCCCTCTCTCAAATCCCCTTTACCTGCGTGATTCACACTCACACCCACCTGATCCTGTCCACTGACCCAATGAGAAGGCTCTGTCTGGAGATGAATGACCATTACCCGGAATAAAATGCTGGTTAACTTTTCCCCCTGATGTGTATGCAGCCTGGCTTCCAGCTCCAATTCTGAGCCGAAGGTCCTCCAGCATGTGTTTGCTCTCATCCAGAGCCTCCCACCTTCTGCAAAACAAAACACAAGTCCCACCCTGTACTGTCCAATGCGTGTTGTGTAACTGCTCAATTGTTTTTAGTGGCTGAGCAGAGGCTGATAGCCAAGTTCGGAACCCATGAGGATGGTCTCAACAGGGACTTTGGGTGACCCCATTACATTATACACACTCTCTCTCACACAGTCACACAGACCCTCTCATATACACATGGTCTCTCAGACACACACATACAAACACACCCCACTCACACCCATGCACACGCCTTCTCAGAGGCTTATACTCCATCACACAGACAAACTTTACCAAGCATGCACACATGCAAACACATACACATGGGTCTATGGGGTGAATTTACATTTGCAGATACATTCAATGTGCACTTTCTGAGCAGAAATCGGCAGGTAGTCAATCCATGTATTATTTTATAAATTCCTACTTTGGTAATAGAACCAGTCTGATTCAAGATTTGGATACAGACACTCAAACTTCACACCTTTCATACATTGTGAGAGCTGAGCTGTCACCTATTTTTATAAAACCTTAAGTCATCTCGAGACTGTAACTTAAAAAGTGCTCTGGGATTTATACATTAATGAATCAAAACCTGCAACCCATTCTAAAAGATGAAAGACTTAACAGCAATCCAGGTTTTTTTCAATATATACTTTCTGTTCTATGACACTGATCTTTCGCTATAAATTCTGTGTCTTATGATCCTGCTCCACAGCTACCCGATGAAGGAGCAGCGCTCTGAAAGCTAGTGCGTCCAAATAAACCTATTGGACTATAACCTGGTGCTTTTTAACTTAACTATGATTTTTAATTTTACCCACCCCAGTCCAACACCGGCTCCTCCACATCGTTTTTAGTGAACACGGCCCACACCCTTTACTGCTGCCAGTAAACTTTACAATGCTGATGAAATGGTGCAGTAGCTGATGAAATGGTGCAGTACCTGCACTCCTGAAAAATTTACAATTTTTAACGATAGTAGCTACTCATTCACTGCTCTATCTGATACACAACATTGGAAACTTAGTGCAGGAGGCTGAAAGAAATGAGCAGCTTTAAAACAAAAACCATTTGGAGCTCAAAGCTTTCAATGAGAGCCTGAGCCTGATGTTAAGTTCAGGTAACCTTTATTGTGACCCAACTTTGTTACAGATTCAGATTCCTCCCAGCAAAAAGGCATAGAAAAAGTAGGTTTTTTTAAACACAGCTCAAGGTCAAAGCGCACACACTCTTCCCCACCCAACACCACCGCCACCAATCCCTCCAACCCGTTGCTCCTTCAATCTTCCTGCGATGGCATGTGAACTCGCTGATGGCTCCGCAGGTTGAAGGAGTGGGTGAAACCCTTCCCACACTGAGAGCAGGTGAAGGGTTTCTCACCCGTGTGGACCTGCTGGTGGTTCAGCAGGTTGGAGGAATTGCTAAAAGCCTTCCTGCACATGGTGCAGGGGAACGGCCTCTCCCCAGTGTGGAACCGCTGATGGGTCAGCAGGTGGGAGGAACTGTTGAAAGCCTTCCCGCACTCGGGGCAGCTGAAGGGTCTTTCCCCTGTGTGGACACGCCGGTGGGTCAGCAGGTTGGAGGAATTGCTGAAGGTCTTCCCACACTCTAAACAGCTGAAAGGCCTTTCACCCTTGTGGACCCGTTGGTGGTTCAGCCTGTAGGAGGAACTGCTGAAGGCCTTGCCACACTCTGGGCAGCTGAAGGGCCTTTCCCCGGTGTGGACCCGCCGGTGGGCCAGCAGGGCAGAAGAATAGCTGAAGGCCTTCCCACACTCAGGGCAGGAGAACGGCCTCTTCCCCCATGTGGACCCGCTGGTGCTTCAGCAGGTCAGAGGATTTGCTGAAGGCCTTCCCGCAGTCGGGACAGCTGAAGGGCCTTTCCCCTGTATGGACCCGCCGGTGGGTCAGCAGGGCAGAGGAATCACCGAAGGCCTGCCCACAGTCAGGGCAGGAGAATGGCCTCTCCCCTGTGTGGACCCGCTGGTGCTTCAGCAGGTCGGAGGAATTGCTGAAGGCCTTCCCACACTCTGAGCAGCTGAAGGGCCTCTCCCCCGCCCGGACCCGCTTGCGGGTCAACAGAGTGGTGGAATTGCTGAAGGCCTTGCCGCACACGGGGCAGCTGAATGGCGCCTCCCCAGTGTGGCTGCGCCGATAAGTCTCCAGGGCAGACGGGGCATGAAAGCCTTTCCCATAATTATCACACTTCCATGGTTTCTCCACAGGGCAGGATTCCTCCGGTTTCTCCATGGCTGAAGATTCAGCTGTACACAAATACGTGTACAACCCCCTTCCCGCTGTGAATTCCTGTTTTCAGGCCATATAGCTGTTACACACTCCACGCTCAGTGCGCTGCGACACTAGGGTCTCTCATCTAGTCCCACTGATGCTGAAATAGTACTCAAACAAGAACCAAAAAGCTTGTTTCCTTCTCACAGAATCATAGTTGAAAATTGTTGCGGTCCTGATGGATTGGGTGACTGTCAGACATTGATGTCAAAGTGAGGACTGCAGTCGCTGGAGAGTCAGAGTCAAAAAGTGCAGCGCTGGAAAGGCACAGCAGGTCAGGCAGCATCCGAGGAGCAGGAGAGTCAATGTTTCCGGCATAACACTTACACCTGTTCATTTTGAAACTTCTGTCTTCACATCTGCAAAAAGAAATTATAAAATTCATCACTGTCAGTGCAGGGTAGAAATTCAGAACAAGCAATTCTACTTTCTGCAGAATATTCTTTTCTTATTCCACAAAATTGAAAACACCATCCCACTCTGTCTCCCCCTCTGTTCTCACTCCGCTCTAACTAATTCTTACGGGGCAACCAACAAGGTGACTTTGTCACTGTATGAGTTCAAAATTAATATGAAAGAAGTCTTCGATAAGTTGTTGGCACTGAGAAGATGACAAGGAACTGGGACTCGATGAAATGTATCCAAGGATCTTGAAGAAAAGGACGACAGAAATTGTGGGAGCACTCACCATAATTCAACAGTCTTCCATGGAATTGGAGGAAGTGACTGGAAAACTGCAAACATTATAGCCTTATTTAAGGAAGGTTGTAAAGATATACTCAGCAATTATAGGGCAGCCAGTTTAAATTTGGTGGAAAAGCAGAAATAGTTATTCTGGTCAAAATTAGTAGTCACGTGGAGAAAGGTGGATTGATTAGGAAGAGTCAGCGTGGGATTGCTGAAGGGAACATTGCATTTCACTAACATGATGGTGTTTTTTGCAAAGTTACAGGCTTGACGAGGATAACACTTCAGCTCTCCTCTTTGTTATCTATCCTGGCTGTCCTAGGGAGTCTGGTACCCCTACAGCCTTGACGTTAGGCTGAATTTGAGGGGTTTAAAGCACCAAAGTGTGACTTCAAATTACTTGGCTGCACGGGTGTCTCAGTTTTGCTATCGTATCTCTCCCATAAAGGCTGACAGAACAGGCTGTGTACAGGAGTCTGCTGGGCACCACCTTCATTCATCAAAAGGGAAAGAGCTAATGATTCAGCACCTCAGTAAATCTTGAGGCAGTCTTGGCTCCTATGCACATGTTGGGATGCATGTAAGGAGATGTTTATATTTTGCTTCTGTACTGAGAATTCATAAATTGAAGCCAGTGTACATTTTAAAAATATTCAAGATTAAAAGAGGAGATCAATATTATACAACAATCCAACAACCCCGTCCCAAGACAACATGTGCCTGACCCTCACAAAGCTGGCGGCCGGTTGCCCGGGCAACCCGAGAGCTCCTTCGCCGGTGAAGTAAACACTGGGCCTGTGGGGCTTTTATTCGCGGCCTCAGGCCTCCCCCTAGGAGTTTATAAACTCCCCAGTCTCCCTCCTCCCGCGGTTCCCAATCCTACCCTGTCTCACTGTCTCCTCTCCCCGGGGGCAGGAGCCAGGTCTTGGCGCTCGGACCTGGCGACCTCCCCGGGATGTTTCTGAAACCTGGTCCTGTTCTGAAGAAGGATCCCCGGACCCGAAACACGTCCTCACATTTCTCTCAACACGAGCTGCCGGACCTGCTCAGCTTTTCCAGCGGTTTCTGTTCTTGTTCCTTCAACCACCGGCGCCATTCCTCTCCCACACAGTAACACTGGCTTTGTCCCATTGCACATGCGCCAACTCAGAGGGAGGGAGTCCCACCTGGTGACGTCATCACCCGCCGAGGTGGCGCGGTTGGAGGAGTCCTCCAAGAATTCGGAGACAAGGGGGGCGGGGCGATCGTTTTTCCCGCCCCCAGCCACTTGAAAGGTGGGTTTCTTTAAAGTTTGAATGTAGTTTTCTTTCAATTTTCAGAAATGTTATTCCAGACCTCTGGAAGGCTGAAGCATTGAGAAACTTGCAAACATAAACAAAAGGATACGAATAAAATTCATAAAAATAGGTAAGGCAAATTACGAAATAATTCCAGCACAAAATATCAAAAAGAATAGCAAGAGCTTCTATTGGAGTGCTGAAGGGAACAAAATCGCTGAAACCGCTGAGTTAATAGGGAAACACTGAAATAGCAGAGCTGCTGAATCAAAACTTTCCTCAGCTTTCACATTGGAGGACAGCAATACTATCCTTATTGGAACAGGCAAGTCAGAGGCTGTAGAAAGGGTAGAACTTAAACAATCAACGTTGACATGTACACTATCAGGATTGAGGGCGGACAGGTCCCCTGAGCCTAATGGCCCACATTCTAATGTACTAAAGCAAGTGGCGGCAGAGACAGTGGCTTCGTTAGTTACAATATTCCAAAATTCCTTGGACATAAGAAAGATTAATTGACTTTATTTAAGACTGAGATGGGTAGATTCTTGATTGTCAAGGTGATCAATGGTTACGGGGAGAAAGCGCCAGAAAGGAGTTGACTTCAGCCGTGATTGGATGATGGAGCAGACTTGCTGGGCTGAATGGCCTCATTTCTGCTCTGATATCTTATGATTCCACTGGAGTGGAAAAATGCTAATGTAACACCTGTATTCAAAAAGGGAGCGAGGCAATATGTGAGAAATTGCAGACCAGTTAGTTCAACATGTGTTGATGGGAAGTTGTTAGGATCAATTATCAAGGAAGCAATATCAGGATGTTTGGAAAGTCAAAACTCTTCAGATAGCTCCTTTCAAACTACTACCGTTAAGAAGGTCAAGAGCAGCAGTTACATGGCAGACCATTACCTGCAAGTTCTCTTCAAAGACACTCACCGTTGGAGCAGCACACACATTTCAACACACGGAGATTACAAAGATAAAGATGGGAGAAACCATTGGAGAGATTTGAAGACTAAAATGAAAATTTTAAAATTTGGTTGTTGCTTGAATGGGCACTAGTACAGGTCAGTGGTCACATGAGCCATAGAGGAATGAGAATTGTTGCCATGAAACAAGAGCAAAGTCTGAGTTGATTTCAAGTTTCCAGAAGGGCAAATGCGTAAAATTATTGATTGCAGCATTGAAGTAGTCCAGCCTGGAGGTAAGGAAGAGACAAAAGATGATTCCAGCAGCAGCAGCTACTTTGAGAATGGGACTGGCTCGAATAAGATGACAGAGGCGGATACAGGAGGGTTTGTGCTGGCACAGGTCAGAAGCTCCTCTCAGAATCCAATGTAGCAAGTTATGAACACAGAAACAGACCCTTATCCGAGGATGGATGCGGTGTCCCTACATTGGACAGGCAGAAAACTAGCCACTAGGATATATGAACATCAACTAGCCACAAAAAGACATCACCCACTATCCCTAGTATCCTTACATATACATGAGGAAGGACACCTTCAGACAATAGAGAGGCTGTGATTAACAAGAAGACTAGACTCCTACTGGTCCTGCAGTACTCATCATTGGTCCATCAAAACAATGTAGTGCCGTTTTTGCGGACAGCTACAAGCATGCACGGTTTTTTTTTGCTGACACCGAGGAGCACGCGTAGTAGACTCTGTGGAGATGGAGTTACTGACAGTTTCTCACTGTCCAAAGGCCAATGTGAGAAAAAAAGATAGAGCCACAATGACCACCACCACACTCCCGCCCCGCCGCACCCACCCTTCCCCACCGTAGCTTGACATCTTAACATGTGCGCCTTGCTATTTTTGCTAATCACTTTACTCCACCTCTCATGATTTTATATATCTCATTAAGGTCACCCCTCAACCTCCTCTGCTGTAGTGAAAGAAGTCTCAGCCTCTCCTTATAACTCAAACCCTCCAGTCCTGGCAAATCTTTTCCGAACCCTCTCCAATAGTATTCTTCCTATAACAGGACAAACTGTACTCAGTACTCTAATAGTGGCCTCACCATCATCCTGTATAACCTCAACATTATGTCCCAACTCCTATACTCAATGGTGTGAACAATGAAGGCAAGTGTGCTAAATGCCTTCTTAGCCACTCAGTCTACCAATGATGCAACTTTCAAACTACGTTGTACCTGAACACCCCCAGATCTCTCTGTTCCACAATACAACCCAGGGCTCTCCCATTAACTGTACAAGTCCTGCACTGCTTTGTTTTAGCAAAATGCAAACTCTCACTTTTATCCATACCTCTCAAACACACACTGTCAGACATACACACACCCCAACACTCTCAACTCCTGAGGCTTATACTCCAACACACCCACACTTTACGAAGCATGGTACGCGCACTCTGATGCACAAGGTCACATGCATGCATACACAGATATATATAAAATCTATGGGGTGAATTTGCATTTGCAGAATTACATTTGCAGATACATGCAATTTCGCTCAAAAAGCACATAAATTGCAGACAGTTAATGCAGGCAGTCAATCCATGTAGTATTTTATAAATTCCTACTTTAGAAATGATACCACTCTGATTCAAGATTGGGATACAGACAGACTCAAACCTCACATCTGACATGCATTGTCTGAGCTGAGAAGTCACCTATTTTTATAAAACCTTATGTCATCATGAGATTGTAACTTAAAAGAAATTCTGGAATTTATACATTAAGGAAACCTGCAACCCATTCGAAAAGATGAAAGACTTAACAGCAATCTATGTTTGTTCAATATATCCTATCAGTTGCATGACTCTGTGATCCTTTCCTATAAAATCTGTGTGTTATGATCCTGCTCCACAGCTACCTGATGATGGAGCAGCGCTCCGAAAGCTAGTGCTTTCAAATAAATGTGTTGGACTATAAACTGGTGTTGCGTGATTTTTAACTTTATCCACCCCAGTCCCAGACCGGCTCCTCAAAACAGTTTCTAGCGAACGCATCCCACACCTCCCAGTGCTGCCAGTAAACGTTACAATGCTGATGAAATGATACAGTACCTGCACTCCTGAAAAATTTACAATTTCTAATGATACAAGCTCCTCATTCACTGCTCCATCTGATACACAACATTGGAAACTTAGTGAAGCTGAAAGAAATGAGCAGCTTTAAAACAAAAATCACTTGGAGCTCACAGCTTTCAATGTGAGTCTGAGCCCGATGGTAAGTTCAGGTAACCTTTATTGTGACCCAACTTTGTTACAGCTTCAGATCCCCTCAGCAAAATGGCATAGAAAAAAGTAACTGATATGTTTTTAAACAGCTCAAGGTCAAAACCCACACACTTCCTCCCACTTTCTTTACTATTGGTCAGCACCTAGTTATCCCTTTGTAACTGGAGAAAGTGAGGACTGCAGATGCTGGAGACCAGAGCTGAAAACATGTTGCTGGAAAAGCGCAGCAGGTCAGGCAGCATCCAAGGAGCAGGAGAGTCGAAGTTTCGGACATGAGTCCTTCTTCAGGAATTCCTGAGTTTTGGTTTTCTTCACCCCCAAAAATGGTTTCATCGTTAAATACTGAACTCCAGGTTTCTGACCGAATTCCAATTCCGCCATCTTCCGTGGCAGGATTTGCCGGAACTCGGTTGTGAGTCCAGTTGATAATGGCACTAGGCCATCGTTCCTTCAAACCCCTGCGATGACAAATGAACTCGCTGGTGCCTCCGCAGGAGGGAGGAGCAGGTGAAGGCCTTCCTGCACTTGAGGCAACTGAAGGGCCTATCCCCCGTGTGAACCCGCCGGTGGGTCTGAAGATTAGAGGAATCGCTGAAGGCCTTCCCGCACTCGGGACAACTGAAGGGTCTCTCCCCCGTGTGGACCCGCCGGTGGGTCTGGAGATTAGAGGAATTGCTAAAGCCCTTCCCGCACTCGGGGCACCTGAAAGGCCACTCCCCGGTATGGACTAGCTGATGCCTCAGCAGGGCAGAGGAATCGCTGAAAGCTTTCCAGCACTCGGGGCAGCTGAAGGGCCTCTCCCTGGTGTGGAGCAGCTGGTGCTTCCGCAAGGTGCCCACTTGACTGAATCTCTTCCCACACTCGGGACAGCTGAAGGGCCTCTCCTGCGTGTGGACACGCCGGTGGGTCAGAAGGTGGGAGGAATTGCTGAAGGCCTTCCCGCATTCGGGGCAGGGGAATGGCCTCTCTCCAGTGTGGACCCGCTGGTGAGTCAGCAGGATGGAGGCCCGGGTAAAGCCCTTCCCACACTCAGGGCACCTGAATGGCCTCTCCCCCGTGTGGCGCCGCTGGTGCCTCAGCATGGAGGAAGCCTGGGTAAAGCCCTTCCTGCACTCGGGGCAGGAGAATGGCCTCTCCCCCGTGTGGACCTGCTGGTGCCTCAGCAGGGTGGAGGCCTGGGTAAAACCCTTCCTGCACTCCGTGCAGGAGAATGGCCTCTCCCTGGTGTGACTGCGCTGATGAATCTCCAGGGCAGACGGGACACGGAAGCCTTTTCCACAGTCGCCACACTTCCA
This sequence comes from Hemiscyllium ocellatum, assembly GCF_020745735.1. NCBI lineage: Eukaryota > Metazoa > Chordata > Chondrichthyes > Orectolobiformes > Hemiscylliidae > Hemiscyllium > Hemiscyllium ocellatum. The sequence continues at coordinate 79,846 of NW_026867479.1, read as the reverse complement.
CGGTTTCTCCACAGGGCGAGATTCCTCGGGATTCTCCATGGCCAAAGCTTCAGCTGCACACAAACACGTGTATAGCCTCTCCCCGCCGTGAATTCCTCGTTCCAGGCCGTATCACTCATCCATGCTCCACACTCAGTGCGGTTCAACAGTCGGGTCTCTCATCCAGTCCCACTGATGCTGAAAATGTACTGAAACAGGAACCAAAAAGCTTTGCTCCTTCTCACAGAATCTAAGTTGAAAATTGCTGAGGTCCTGATGGATTGAGTGACTGTCAGATATTGATGTCAAAGCAAGGATTGCAGATGCTGTACAGTGAGTCGAGAAGTGTGCTGGAAAAGCACATCAGGTCAGGCAGCATCTGAGGAGCAGGAGAGTTGATGTTTTGGGCAGAAGTCCTTCATTTGTTGATTTGAAACTTCTATCTTCAAATACTCTGTAAAACGAGATTATAAATGCCATCACTGTCAGCCCAGAGTAGAAACTCAGAACAAGCAATTCTACTTTCTGCAGAATATTCTTTTCTTTTGTTATTCCACAAAATTGAAAGCACCATCCCACTCTCTCCCTCTGTTCTCACTCCATTCTAACTAATTCTCCTGAAGGTACTGATTCAGGATCTTACAGGGGCAGAGAAGCAAAAATATCAAGACTGACATCTCTCTGAAGTTTGGATGACTCCACCTGAAAGTTAATATCTTCCACGAAATTGGGATGCTGCTGAGAGCAAGCAGGTCTGATTTTGGGAAGCAAACAAAAATGTTAATTCAGGGTGAACCTGCCATGCAGCTTCATGAGGAACAACCAGACACAAAATGGTTAACGCCCCCAGGAAGAGGGGAACAAAATGAGACATCAAGGCATGAACACTGACACCAGAAAGAAACTGAACATACAGATGTGGCAAACTTTAGTGGAAAGCCAGAGTCATAGAGATATACAGCACAGAAACAGACCCTTCAGCCAAAGTCTTCCAGATATCCTAAATTAATTGAGTTGCATTTGCCAGCACTTGGCCCATATGCCTCTGAACCCTTTCTATTCATACACCCATCCAGATGTCTTTTACATGCTGTAATTGTACCAACCTCCGTCACTTCCTCTGGCAGCTCATTCCAAACATGCACCAGGCTCTGTGTGAAAAATTTGCCCCTTATGCTTTTAAATGCCCACCCCACCCTAAACCTTGGTACTATCTAGTCCTGAACTCCCCTATCCCACGTAAAAGACCTTGTCTATTTGCCCGATCCATACCACTGAATGATTTTATACAAGTCTATAAGGTCACCCCTCAGACTCTATCACGCTTGGGTAAACAAACCATCCTATACTTCCATCTTCACTCACCCGGGTAATTAAGATTCATAGTTGAGTTTGCTCCCTCCCTGGATTCACTCCAGTTGCTCAAGTGAACAAATGTCCCTCCCTTCTCTCTCTTGCCCCCAGGATGAAGAGTTGCCCAGAGGGAGGAAGTTTCACTCTGAAACTGTAGGGCCACTTCCGCGTTGTGACATCAATAACGATTCACAAGATCGGACCTAGGCCAACACACAGACCCCGCACTGCACCGGCTCCGGACGCCGGCGTCCGACTGACCTGCATTACGCCTGCTCCGGATGGCCGGCGTCCGACTGACCTGCATTACACCTGCTCCGATTGGCTGGCAGCCTCCAGCTGACCTTTACTTGCGCCTGCTCCGGATGGACGGCATCCGGCTGATCCTCACTGCGCCTACTCCAGACGGACAGCATCCGGCTGGCCCTCACTGGGCCTGCTCCAGATGGACGGCATCCGGCTGGCCCTCACTGCGCCTATTCCAGACGGACGGCATCCGGCTGGACCTCACTGGGCCTGCTCCAGATGGACGGCATCCGGCTGGCCCTCACTGCGCCTATTCCAGACGGACGGCATCCGGCTGGTCCTCACTGCGCCTGCTGCGGTCGGTGTCAGACTGACCCGCATTCCGCCCGCTCCAGACGGCCGGCACAGGACCTGCACTGCCCTGCACAGTTGGGAAAATCTCTTCCTTTCAACCAATCCCCAAAGTGCGGAAAAAAGCAATTCGGCCCAACGAGGCCACACCGACCCTCCAAAGGGTAACCCACCCACACCCTTTCCTCAACATTCACCCCCTGACGAATCCACTGAACCTGCACAACCGTGGCACTATGGGTAATTTAGCATCGCCAATCCACCCGAACCTGGACAAAGTTAAAAATCACATCACACCAGGTTATCGTCCAACAGGTTTATTTGAAAGGAGTAGCATTTGGAGCGCTGCTCCTTCATCATGTGGTTGTGGAGAATAAGATCATAACGCACAGAATTTATGAAAAAACATTACAGTGCCCTGCCACTGAAATGATATATTGAACAAACCTGAATTGTGTAATCTTTCATCTTTTAGAATATGTTGCAGGTATTACAAATATGTAAATCCCACAACTTCCTGCAACGCACCTTCGAGATAACTAGTTTAATCACAAAAGGTGACATTTTTCAGACAAGGAGGGGGGAGGAGAGTGGGAGTAGGAGGGGGAAGGGGAGGAGGTAGGGGGAGGGGGAGGGCAAAACTAGAAGGCATAGGTTTAGGGTGAGAGGGGAAAGATATAAAAGAGACCTAAGGGGCAACCTTTTCACAAAGAGGGTGGTACGTGTACGGAATGAGCTGCCAGAGGAAGAGGTGGAGGCTAGTACAATTGCAACTTTTCAAAGGGATCTAGATGGAATATTTGAATAGCAAGGGTTTGGAGGGATATGGGCTTGGTGTGGGAAGGTGGGACTAGATAGGTTGGGATATCTAGTCAGCATGGACAAGTTGGATCGCAGGGTCTGTTTCTGTGCTGTTCATCTCTATGACTCTATTTCAGCTCAGACAATGCATGAAAGGTGTGAGATCAGAGCCTGTCTATCCTAACCTTGAATCAGGCTGGTTCTATTTTCAAAGTTGAATTTAGATAATACTACATGTATTGACTGCCTGGAGATTGTTCATTTTAGGAGCAAAATAGAATGTATTGGCAAATATAATGCTGCAAACACAAATTCACTGCCATGAACTTGTGTGGACACACACACGCATGAGAGAAATAAAAAGTCTATTTCTGTGCTGCATATCACACAGACATTGAGATAACAGATGCTTTGTTTCTGCGGTTGTAAATGTTGTTGTAATTTATAGCTGGGTACTAATAGTAGATGTAAGGGACAGAATTCCTCAAAATAGGGCACTATAAGAAACCTGGGAGAACCCTATTCTGGTTTACTTACTAGTGAACAAACACTAAGCACAAGTATCTATTTATTTCTAATTTTTTTTCGTTTTTCTTGTTTGATTCCCTGCTCTGACAACACTGTATCTGGATGGTTGACAGGCTGAGATGGTGGGTTGGGTCTCGATTGACTTCAATGTTTTGTTGTTCCAAATGGTGCAAAATGGGTGTCAAAGCTTCAGCAGAAATCCAGCAGAGCTGACAGACCAACATCTTACTCTAAGCGAACAGGGAGATCAACAGAGGAGAGAGAAATCTGAGCTGACACCAGACTACCCTGTGATCAATGCTTTGATTAGCAGTGCCAACCCTCTACCTTTACATCGTTCCCATTTGACTACCCCCTCAATATTCAGGATACAATCCTTGTCATCCTGAAGCTGGGTTAGCCATGGGAAATGCAGGTTTATAGTTCCATAGTAATAAAAGCAGGAGTAGGCCATTTGTCCTGTCAGGCTTACTCTGCCATTCATTAAGATCAACCCACCATCGCAGTTCCTCCTCCCTGCATTGTCAAAGCTACCCTTAATTTACCAACCATGCAATAACCCGAATTTCCTGTTCCTTGGATGCTGCCTGACGTGCTGTGCTCTAACCAGCAACACATTTTCAGCTCTGATCTCCAGCATCTGCAGACCTCACTTTTTACTACAACTTCTGCTCCCAGTCAGGGCAAAACATCTTTGACAGCTGCTCTGAAAGTTCAGTCTTCACAACCACACTTGTGAATCATTCTCCTCTCACCTCAATATGCACCGTCTAGTTTTGGACTGCACCATCCTGGGGAAAAGATCTTGGTTATTCACCCTATCCATGCCCGTTACAAACATCAATAAGGTCACCCTTCAGTCTCTGATGCTCCAGGGAAAATATCCCTGGCCTATTCTGCCTCTCCCAGTAGTTCAAACTCTCCAACTCTGGCAACAGCCTTGTAAATCTTTTCCAACCTCTTTCAAAGTTTCACAACATCTTTCCTATATCAAGGAGACCAGAATTGAATGCAGTGTTCCAAAAGTGGCCCAACCAATTTCGTGTACAGCGGCCACATGACCTCCCAACTCCCATACTCAATGTTCTGACCAATAAAGGAAAGCATACCGAATGCCTTCTTTACTATCCTAGCTACCCAAGACTCCACTTTCAAGGAATTATTAACCTGCACTCCAAGGTCTTTGTTCAGCAACACTCCCCTTAACTGTGTCAGTTCTGCCTGGATTGCTTGACCAAAATGCAACTCCTCACATTTGTCTAAATTAAACTCCATCTCCCACTCCTCAGCCCAATGACCCATCTGCTCAATTCCCATTTATAGCAAACTCTCTTTCCTCTCTTATTGCCTAGAAGCTGAAAATCTCCATCCCACACACTCCCTCCATGCTCACTTTGCTGAACCTAATTCCTGCTGCATCTCATCCTGAAGGGTCTGGTTCATGCTGATACACAGACCCACACTCTAATTGAAACATACAGAACACTGATTGGCCTGGACAGACTGGATGTTGGGAAGATGTTTCCATTGGTAGGAGAGACAAGAACCTGAAGGCACAGCCTTAGAGTAAAGGGAAGGCCTTTTGGAACAGAGATAAGGAGAAACTTCTTCAACCAGAAAGTGGTGAATCTTTGGAATTCATTGCCACAGCAGCCTGTAAAGGACAGGGCATTGAGAATATTTAAGACGGAGGTAGACAGGTTCTTGAGTATCAAGGGGATCAAGGGTTACGGGGAGAAAGCGGGAGAATGGGGCTGAGAAACTTATCAGCTGCGATTGTGTGCTATCAGCAGACCTGATGGGCTGAATGGTCTAATCTCAGCTCCTATGTCTTATGGTCTCTTGCTATCCTGGACACAGAGGGTGAGAATTGGAGCAGGACTAGGACACTTGGTCTTTCGAGCCTGGACCAGTATTGCACCGATCATAACTGGATATGAAAATACCTACATTGTGGTGGATAGGCTGGGACATTTTTCAGTGGAGCATAGGAGGTTAAGAGGTGACCTTACTGAGGTTGATTAAATCATGACAGATATAGCTAACGTGAATGGCAGGTGTCCTTTCCCTTGGGTGGGGGTTTCAAGATTAGGGAGCAAATTTTGAAGGAGAGAGGAGAAAGATTTGAAAGACACGAGGGACACTATTTTTCATTTTACACAGAGAGTGGTTCACGTGTGGAATGAATGTTCAGAGGAAGTGGTGGATGCAGGTGCAGTTATAGCATTTAAAGGACATTTGGATAAGTATCTGAATAGGAAAGATTCAGAGGATATGGACCAAATACTGGCGGGTGGGACTAGTTTAGTTTGAGAACATAGTCAGCATGTACTGGTTGGACTGAAGGGGCTGTTTCTGTGGTGTCTGACACTGGAACAGTTCTATACTGGTCTTGAAACCATTTTCTTCACATCGCCCATAAACATCCATTTCATTGTTGTTCAAAATATCAGATGAACTCAGCAGTGAATATGTTCTATGACCCCACTAACTGCAGGAAGACATCCCCACTTCTGAACTCAATTCCTCTTGCTAATATACCACTTGCCTTGCTGATTGCTTGCTGCACCTGTCTGACAACTGGTAGTGACTGGTGCAGAAGGACACTAAGGTCCCATTGTACATCTACACATCATCTTTGAGGAAGGGCTTGTGCCCAAAACATCAACTCTCATGCTGCCTGACCAGCTGTACTTTTCCAATGCAACACTGCTTCTCTGATCTTCAGTATCTGCAATCCTCACTTTCTCCACATCCCAATGTATCACATTTAAAAACGCACCTCCTTTCTGCTTTTTTTTGCCATAACAAAGGCTATAGCTTCACATTGAGGTACTGCATTTGCCATGTGTTTACCAACTGTGACACTGACCTTGTCCAGCATTTCCAGAGTCTGTCTGCACCCCAGAGAATCACTCCCTTTCCTTTCAGCTGCTGCAAATCGACACCACATGAACAGGGATATCGGCTGGGTGCTGGCAAGCAGGACTAGATTAGGTTGCAATATCTGGCCGACATGGACGAGTTGGACCGAAGGGTCTGTTTCCGTACTGTCCATCTCTATGACTATAACTGAACACCAAAATGAAAACTAAATGGAAAAGGGAGTGAGAAAAGAAAGTGCTGTCCTCACAGATATTAGACAGAAGAAGGAAGTTACAGTCTGGGGTGAAGCTCAATCTTCACAGCAGCGACAAAAGCTTATGCTCCTCCTTCTGCATTCAGACAACAGGGGTGCTCTAACTGGCAGGAGGACCAATCTCCATCCGGTCCTCCAGGCTTTACCATTGGTCCATCTACAGGAAGTCGCGTGCCGTTCTTCGGACTTTAAGGAGCATGCGTACTACTTTGCTGACACCGGTGAGCATGCGGCTTCCTCGCTGACACCTCGGAGCATGCGCAGTGTGCGCTTTGGTGACCACTTACTGACAGATGTAAAGAATGTAAAGGCCAAAAGGAGAAAAAAACGGCTGGAGCCACAATTTTATTTTTCCCTGCGGCTCGACGTTTTATTCTTTTTGCATTTTGTCTGGCTGCTCAACTTTTGTAAGTCTTTTCACCAGGGCAGATGAAGTTGTAAACTGGAGGGCATCGGTTTAAGGTGAGGGGAGAAAGATTTAAAATGGTCCGAAGAGGCAACTTTTCCGCACAGAGGGTGGTGTGTGTACGGAATGAACTGCCAGGCGAAGTGGTGGAGGCTGGTGCATTTACAATGTTTAATAGGAATCTGGATAGGTATATGAATAGGAAGGGTTTAGAGGGATATGGTTAGATTAGTTAAATTCCCTACAGTGTGGAAACAGGCCCTTCAGCCCAACCAGTCCACACCAACCCTCCGAAGAGTAACCCACCCAGACCCATTTCTCTCTGACTAATGCATCTAACACTATGGGCAATTTAACATGGACAATCCACCTGACCTGCACATTCTTGCACTGTGGGAGGAAACCGGAGCACTCTGAGGAAACCCATACAGACACGGAGAACGTCCAAATTCCACACTGACAGCCACCTGAGGCTGGAATCGAACCGGGAACTTTGGTGCTGTGAAGCAGCAGTGGTAACTACTGAGCCACCGTGCTGTCATTCAAGTACATTTCTCCCCAGGGGGAGGAGGGACAATCAAGAGTCAACCATACTGCTGTGGGTCTGAAGTCACATGTAGGCCAGACTGGGTAAAGAATGCAGCTAGGACAACTGAGTGAATCCTTTCCCACAACGGCAATTTCCTTCCCTAAAAAGGATATGAGTGAATCAGATGTCTTTTACCCCCACCAATTCAAAAGATCACATTTAGTTTTGGTTACTTCATATGTAAATCCCACAACTTTTTAAAAGTTACATTCTCAAGATAGCCTTAACAATAGGTGCCATCTCAGCTCAGATAATGCATTGAAAGTATGAGGTTAAAGTCTGTGTTCCATTATTTCTATCCTACCCATGCCCCTTATTTTATAATCCCCTATAAGGTCACCCCACAGCCTCCTACGCTCCAGGGAAAACAGCCCCAGACATTTCAGCCTTTCAATATAGCTCAAATCCTCCAACCTTGGCAACATTCTTGTAAACCTTTTCTGCACCCTTTCAAGTTTTATAACATTCTTCCAATAGGAAGGAGACCAGAATTGCATGCAATATTCCAAAAGTGGCCTAACCAACGTCCTTTCCAGCCGCAACACGACCTCCCGACTCCTACACTGAATGCTCTGACCAAAAAAGGAAGGCATACCAAACGTGTTCTTCACTATCTTATCTACCTGCCTCAAAGGGAGACTCCCTCCCTCCGGGCAAGATCTGGGAACAAAGCAATGTCTCCCTCTTTCCATTCCTTATCTGGCGGCGGGGAGGGGGGCGGGGTGGGTTTGGACTTACCCACACTGGGGAAACAACATCAGTATTCACCCTATCCATACCATTCATGATTTTTTAACCTCTATAAGGTCACCCCTCAACCTTTGATGCTTCAGAGAAATCCAGTCCCAGCCTATTCATCCTCTCTCTTTACCTCAAACCCTTCAACCCTGGCAACAGCCTTGTAAACTTTTTCTGAATCGTTTAAGTGTTAAATCCTTCCCAAAGCAGAGAGACTCGAGCTGAACATAATATTCCAGAAATGGCCTCATCAATTTGGGACATCTGGTCAGTATGGACGTGTTGGTCTGAAAGGTCTGTTTCTGTGCAGTGGAGTTTTATGGCTCTGTGGTAGGGACATAACCCATGTCTACATTCCCCCCTCCATCCTGCCACTTGTTGTGTGGTTCAAACCATGGATCTCAGTTGGTCACCAGACTCTGACAATGTCCAAATGCCTTGAGGCATTTCTCACATAAGCTACCAGGATTGTAGCCGCAGTAAGAAACTTTATTTTTCCTAATTTTAATTGTCCAACCTTCAGTACTGGAAGAGCTCTTTCTTTTACCCATGTAATCATCCTGACAGCCTCACTGGGAAGGGAGAAAGTGGAGCCAATCTTTACACGGGGCAGATTTTGTCACAGACTCAGAGGAGGCGAGGACTGCAGATACTAGAAAGTCAGTGTCAAAAAGTATGGCACTGGAATGTGATGGAGGGCTTATGCTCGAAACATCAACTCTCCTGCCCCTCGGATGCTGCGTGACCTGCTGTACTTCTTATAGTGCCACACTTTCCAACTCAGATTTCTTCAAAGAGTCAAACATTTCAGGTATATACCTCCTGATGTCACTGAATGTTCCAAATCGTTAAGAGTCTCTTAATAGACGCTCAACTGACCAGTGAATGTGTGCTATCTTGAATACTAATACAACGTCACATCTACAGAAAGAGTTTAAAATCTCTCTACTCGGTGTGGCTGAAGAGGTGTCTCATCAGATGGGACGGCCGACTGAAGGCCTTCCCACACACTGAGCAGGTAAATGGCCTTTCCCCGTGTGAGCACACTGGTGTATCTGCGGGGCAGAGGAATCTGTGCTCCCTGAAGGTGGAGCAGGAGAACGGCTTCTCGCTGATGTGAATGTGCTGGTGAGTTAGCAGAGAAGTGGAATGGGTGAAGTCCTTCTCACACACTGTGCAAATTAATGGCTTCTCCCCGGTGTGAACCCACCGGTGAGTTACTAGGTGGATAGGTGAACGAATGCCTTCCCATACACTGAGCAGGTGAATGGCTTCTCCCCGGTGTGACCACGATGATGGGAATCAAGCAGACACAGGAATTTGAATTCTTTCCTGCAGTCCTCACATTTCCATGGTTTCTCCATCACGTGGAAGTCCTGGTCTCTCTCCAGGTTTGACAATCAGTTGAAAGACCACTCACACACGGAATATGTTCTGTCTCTTGTCACTGCAAATGGGATGTTGCTATTTCAGGCTGTGTATCCGCTTAGAGCTCTTCCCACAGTCAGTTCACTGGGACACTCTCACTCAGGTCTGTGTGCCTCAGTCTCACTGATGTTTGAAACCTTTTGAAGCAGACAGGGCAGCAGAGAAATAATAAATCCTGAGAGATTCAAAGGCTGATGATGATTGTCTCTATCAGATCTTGTTTTGATATTTCTGGCTGCAATTCCTTCCCTTTCTCATATCCTGTAAAAGGAGATTACAGGAAGCATCACCATCTGCACAGGATAGAAATTCAAAATAGACAATTCAGCCCATTGAATCTGCTCCACCATTTATTACCATAATGTCTAATATTATAATCCAAAAATCCACATTCATGCCTTATTATTGATTCACTTATTGACTAAAATTCTGCCCACCATCTGCCTTGACTATACTTAGTGATAGAAATTCAATAGCCCTGTCATTCATTGCCCTCTGAGAGAAGATATCCACCTCATCTCCATCATAAGTATGCGGACACTTAAGGTTAGAGGCTATTCCTCCTGGTCTGAGACTCTCCCAAAAATGAACACTACCTTTTTGGCAACTAACCTTTCAGGCCCACTAAGATTCTGATATTTATTCATTAAGATCTCCTCTCATTCTTCCAAACTCGAACGAATGCTCAACTAAGCTTCTCAACATTGCATCATTTGCAAACACGTCAATTCCCAGGATTAATTTTGAGAATGCTCTCACCAGCTTCCAATGTTTCTGTCATCTCCTCTACTTCGAGGGACCAGAGTGCAAAACACACAAGTTACAGCATAATAAAAGAATGATAAAAAATAGACATTTTTCCAGCAGCAATTCGAAGTTGTGCAAAAAATTTCAGATAGAAAAAGAGTCCAATCATACAGTGTTAAGGAGTCAGATGGTTTGGGGGAAGAAACTGTTGCACAATCTGGTCGTGAGAGACTGAATTGGGAGGTGGGTTGGGGGGGGGGCGGGGAAGTTGGAGTTCCTCGCTGCCACATAATTGTGTGCCTCAAACTATGCATAAAAAGTTGTTCAACTCACCCAGCAGTGGGGAGGCACCACCAGCACAACCAGACAATGCTGTTCGGTGGTTAGTGATGGCCTGGATGGCCTTCCACACGCTCAGTTTATCACTGCTGTCCTGAAAGTGGCTGTGTATTTTTTGTGTGTATGCACAATTTGACTCTTTGATGCCCGGGTCAGGTTGGCCCTCACTGTTGTTAGGCCCGCCTTGTCATCTGCTATGAAGGTAGAATCACAGGTCCTCAGCACTGCACACACCTTTGCAGTCATTCATGGCTTCTGGTTGGGGCAAGAAGTAATAGTCTTGGACAAAATGACACCGTCAATACACTTGCTAACGTAGGAAATAGCCGACACCATGTACTCCTCTAAATTGATGGAATCGCTATCATTTGTCATCTCCCTGAACACCCACCAGTCAGTGCGCTCAAAACAGTCTTGAAGAGCAGAAATGGCTCCACCTGGCCTGGTTTTACCTGCTTCAGAACCGGTCTGACACGCCTGTATACTGGGATTAGCATAACAGAGATGTGGTCTGAGGAGCTGAGGTAGGGCCGGGATATCAGTTTAACCCCAGAATGAGAAAAGAAATTGAAAAGGATGGGAAGGGTGTAGAAAGAAAGTGCCGTACTCACAGATGTTGGACAGAGGAAGGAAGTTGCAGTCTGGGGTGAAGCTCTATCTTCATTCAGAGAAGTAGTAGCAGCTTCCCGAGCTCATTTAGACAATAGGTGAGCTCTGATTGGCAGGAGGACCAGACTCCTTTCTGGTTCTCCAGGGTTTGCAATTGGTCAGTCGACAAGTATGGTTCATGTCTTTGTGCGACGTACGGGCCGTTGGCCAAAAGGACCTTGAACACAGCGACATCACCGGTCGGCGCTGCGATTCCTATTGGCTCCTTCAGGACGCCCCGCCCTTCATCGTGAACGTCACAACGCGGGTCGAGGCCAGTTTCAGAGGGAAACTCCCTCCCTCTGGGAAACATCTATGAACAAATCAATATCTCCCCTTTCCATTCGTCATCCTGGCTTGGAGACGGGGAATGAGAGGGGCAGGGGTAAAACTATTCAATATAGCAGCTGGAAAAAGAGGAAGTTAATCAAATAGAAGGGGTTTCAGATTCTCTCAGTCTCTCAAGGCTTTCAGATCCGCAAGGCATTTATCAGGACTGGAACTTGAGAAGGGACAGAGATCTATCAAGTGTTATTAAATGGTGATATATTCAATGTGCTAGCCTCTGAGATTCAAATACAATTATCTGTTGTATTTTTGTCCTTTAGCTAGGTCATATACTTCCAATTATAGAATTATTGAAGGGAACAGTAAGTGACCATTGGACAGAGACCTCCCAATTCATATACTCAATGCTCTGACCAATATAGGGCTACTTTCTCTGGAGTGTCAGAGGGTGAGGGGTGACATTATACAGGTTTATAAAATCATGAGGGGCATGGATAGGGGAAACAGACAAGGTTTTTTTTCCCAGGATGGGGGAGTCCAGAACTAGCAGGCATAAGTTTACGGTGAGAAAAGGGACCTAAGGGGCAACTTTTTCATGCAGAGGGTGGCGCATGTATGGAATGCGCTATTAAAGGAAGTGGTGGAGGCTGCTACAATGACAACATTCAAAATGGCATCTGGATGGGTATATGAATAGGAAGGGATCGAGGGATATGGGCCAAGTGCTGGCAAATGGGACTAGTTTAGGTTTGGATGTCTAGTCAGCATGGACAATTTGGAATGAATGGTCTGTTTCCGTATGTACATCTCCATGCTTCTAAGGCTCTATGACTCTCCCTAGAGCTCAAACCCTCCAAGCTTGGCAACATCCTTGCACATCTTTTCTGAACCCTTTCAACTCTAACATCCTTCTGACAGCAAGAAGGCCAGAATTGAACACAATATTTCAGAAGTGGCCTCACCAATTTGGGATAACTGGTCAGCATGGATGAGTTGGACGGAAAGGTCCGTTTCCATGCAGTTAGGTTCTGTGACTCTATGGTGGGGATATAACCCATGTCTGCATTCCCTTCTCTATCCTACCATTTGTGGTTTGGCTCAGACTCTGGGAACATCAGTGGGCCACACAGGCCATGACAATTTCAAAAATACCTCCAAAAGCCACCAGGATTGTAAGACATTATCAGGAACTCTCATTTTTCCAATTTGTTCAACCTTCAGTAATGGACAAGCATTCTCTGTTTCCCATGTTATCGTCCTGACAGCCTCCTGTCAAGGGACAAACTGGAGCCAATCTTTCCATGGGATAGATTTCTTCACAGAGTCAAACATGACAGGTATACATCTCCCGACTCCACTGCATGTTCCAAAACAGTAAGTGTGCCTTAATAGGTGCTCAACTGACCAGTGAATGCAAGCACTCTTGAGTATTAATAGTCGAGAGTATGTTGCTGGAAAAGGACAGCAGGTCAGGCAGCATCCCAGGAGCAGGAGAATGGATGTTTTTGGCATATGCCCTTCATCAGGATCGATGTTCAGGCAGAAGCCCTTCATCAAAATCAGCTATTCCTCAGAACTGCCTATGGAACCATCTGATCTCACATGGACTCCGGACCACATTCAGCCCAACACAGTTTGAACCTGATCAGGATACCCAGTACACCTACAAATTCAAAACCTTCAGCAACAATTCTCTTTCCGGATCCTCTGCTCCATGCTATCAGTCATGCACCGCCACCTACTCTACCTGCATTCAGTCCTGCCTCAGCAATACTCCCCTTCCTCTTGAATACTAATACAAGTCACACCCACAAAGAATCCAAACGTGCTCTGCTTGGTGTGACTGGATTGGTGTCTGAGCAGATGGGATGACTGATTAAATCCCTTTCCGCACGTGGAGCAGGTGAAAGGCCTTTCCCCAGTGTGAACCCGCTGGTGTCTCTGCAACTGGAATAATCTGTGAATCCCTTACCATACACAGACCAGGAGAACGGTCTATCCTCAGTGTGGATGCGCCTGTGCACCAGCAGGATGGATGAATGGCTAAACCCTTTCCCACAGACGAAGCAGGTGAACAGCCTCTCCCTGGTGTGAATGTGCCGGTTTGTCTGCAGGTCAGAGGAGTTAGTGGATCCCTTCCCACACTTGGACCGAGTGAATGACCTCTCCCCGGTGTGAACCTGCTGGAGGGTCACCAGGGTGGATAAATGAATGAAGCCCTTCCTGCACATGGAGCAGGAGAACAGTCCCTCCCTGGTGTGAACCCGAAGGTGCATAAGCAGGGCAGACAAATTAATGAATACCTTCATGCAGACAGAGCAGGAGGATGGTCTCTTCCCTGGTATGGACCTATTGGTGGATCAGCAAGGCAGATGACTGGGTGAATCCGTTCATGCACTTAGAGCAGGCGAACGGCCTCTCTCCGGTGTGAGCCGGCTGGTGGGTCACCAGGGTGATAAATAAATGAACTCCTTCCCACACACGAAGCAGATGAAAGGTCTTTTCCTCGTGAAACTCTACCGGTGGATCACCAGGGTGGATAAATGAATGAAGCCCTTGCTGCACATGGAACAGGCAAATGGCTGCTCCCCGGTGTGACCATGGCAATGACATTCAAGCAAATATGGAATTTTGAATTCCTTCCCACAGTCCTCACATTTCCACGGTTTCTCTATGATGTGGGAATCCATGTCTCTGTCCAGCTTTGACAACTGTTTGAAGGACCACTCACACATGGAACGTGTTAAATCTCTTGCCACTGCCATTCATCAGGCTTACTTTCCAATTAAGAAGATCATGCATGTCCTGCTGTAGTGTTAACTTCATTTGCTACCTGCACTCAATAATCTTTCATTCCCTGTCACTCAAAATTCAGTTCAATTCAGCCTTGAATACATTCAAACAGCCTGTCTCTATTACTCTCTGTGTGGGAGCATTGCAATAAAGAAGAGAGAATAAATTCCTCACTCTGCCTGATATGGGAAAGCCCTTATTTATAATCTGTGTCATCCGGTTCTAGATTCTCTGACAAGGAAGCATTTTGTTGGTATCTATCCTGACAAGCCTCCCCTCCTCAGAAAGTGCCATACTCACATGTTGGACAATGGAAGGAAGTTGCAGTCCGGAATGAAGCTCTATCTTCATTCAATATCAGTGTAAAACTCCCTCCTCTAGACAACACCGAGGAGCAAAGCAATGTCTCCCCTTTTCCATTCTTCATCTTGGGAGGGAGAGATGGCGGGAAACTATTCACTTATTGCAACTGCAGTGAATCCAGGGAGGGACAAGACTCTGCAAAGGTGCTCAGATGCTCTCTGTCCCTCTTAAATGTATTTTCACTTTTTTCCTTAATTTGACACATTCATTTGAATACAATTTGCACCCTAGAAATGGATAGCTTCTTTCCTCACGTACACAATTAAAAGCGTAGTTTCTCATGGAACTGAGCAGCATTTAAGGGATTAGCACATTGTTATAAAAAGTACATATGTGTTGCTTCATTTTGAGTATATCTAAGATTATTCACTGTTGTAAAAGTTTAATGGCTTATATGTTTCACCTTCTAATAACATTTTATATTTCTTGTCATCTTTTTCATTTAATAGAATAGAAGGAAGTCAATCAGCAACTTAAATGGCTTTCTTTTCTCAAGCGGCTTTGATGTTTCATTTTCATGTCCTTGATTCAGCTCCATTTGCAGCATCTTTGACAGCATCTTGTTCTAGGTCATTGTGTATGGAGGAAAGCTTTACTTAGGTGCTTCTTAAGGCTGGCTGACTGGCTGCATGACAGTTTTCAGTTTTGGTGTCCTGGATAATGTGTGATCAGAAGGCATCTGGCAGTTTACAGGAATTTGGTGCCTATGCTATGTTCATTTAACAGTACACTCACTTTGTTAATTTTTCTGAAGGATATCAAGTGGAAGACCAGGGTTGTCTCTACTACCCTTCTTGTACAAGGGAACCACATTTGCTATCCTCCAGTCTTCTGGCACTATTCCTGTAGACAACGAGGACATAAAAATCAAGGCCAATGGCTCTGCAATCTCACTTGCTTCCCAGAGAATCCTAGGATAAATGCCATCAGGCCCAGAGGACTTATCTATTTTCACCCTTTCCAGAATTTCCAATACCTCTTCCCTACATACTTCAAAGCCGTCCATTCTAATTAATTGTGACTCAATATTCACATTGGCAACAATGTCCTGTTCCTGAGTGAATACTGACTAAAAGTATTCATTCAGTGTCTCCCCAATCTCTTCAGCCTCCAAGCGCAACTTCCCACTACTATCCTTGACTGGACCTATTCCTACCCTAGTCATTCTTTTATTCCTGACATACCTATAGAAAGCCTTTGGGTTTTCCCTAATCCTACCAACCAAGGACTTTTCATGTTCCCTCCGTGCTGCTCTTAGCTCTCTCTTAAGCTCCTTCCTGGCTACCTTATAACCTTCAATCACCCCAATTGAACCTTCACGCCTCATCTTTACATCGGCCGCCCTCGTCGCTTTAACAAGCTATTCCAATTCATTATAAAACCACGGCTCCCTCACACGACCCTTTCCTCCCTGCCTGACAGGTACATACTTATCAAGGACACTCAATAGTCCCTCCTTGAACAAGCTTCACATATCGATTGTGCCCTTCCCTTGAAGCCTACTTTTCCAAGCCATGCATCCTAAGTCATGCCTCACCGCATCATAATTTCCCTGCCCCCAGCTATAACTCTTGCCCTGCAGTGCACACTTATCCCTCTTCATCACCAGAGTAGAAGTCACCGAATTGTGGTCACTGTTCCTAAAGTGCTCACCTAACTCCAATTCTAACACCTGGCCTGATTCGTTACCCAGAAACAAATCCAGTATGACCTCACCTCTTGATGGCCTGTCAACATATTGTGTCAGGAAACCCTCCTGCACACATTGGACAAACACCAACCCATCTAACGTACTCAAGCTATAGCTTTCCCAGTCAATATCTGGAAAGTTAAAGACCCCCAAAACAACCACCCTATTACTTTCCCTCTTCTCCTGAATCATATTCGCAATCCTTTCTTCTATGTCTCTTAGACTATTAGGAGGCCTGTAGAAAACTCCTAACAGGGTGACCTCACCTTTCCTATTTCTAACCTCAGCCCAAACTACCTCAGATGGCGAGTCTTCATCCATCATCCTTTCACCGCTGTAATACTATCCTTGACAAACAATGCCACACCTCCCCCTCTTTTACCCCCACCTCTGACCCTACTAAAGCATTTAAACACTGGAATCTGCAACAGCCAATTCTGTCCCATGTCTCCATCATAGCCACAATCGAACTCCCAGGTACTAACCCACGCTGCAAGTTCACCTACTTTATTTCGTATACTTCTTGCATTGAAGTATACACACTTCAAGTCACCTTCCTGTTCACAGGCACCCTCCTTTGAGATTGATGCCATGTTCCTAACCTCTCTACACTCAAGCTCGTACACCCTAAAGCGACCGTCTAGGTTCACATGCCCCTGCAGAGTTAGTTTAAACCCCACCAGACAGCACTAGCAAACCTCCCCCCAAGGATACTGGTGCCCCTCAGGTTAAGGTGTAGACCATCCTGTTTATAGAGGTCCCACTAGTCAACAATCCACAAGCCAGGGACACAGCCAGACAGAACGGACTCAGGATGATCAGGTAATGATTACAGACGCTCACAACAGACTTCAAAAATACATACAAGAAATTCCGTGCCAAAAATCGTTAATTTCAAAATCCACCAATCAGGAATGGACCCGGACCATAGAACAGGCCGTCACCATAGGACAGAACAGGACCAAACACCGCAAAAAAAGGCACTAAAAGAAAAAATGGCCAAACTAACACACAACAAAGAGGACATCACAACACACACCTGGGTTAAAAACCTCTCCCACAGACAGCTCACAGACACGGAATGAATAATACTGGCCAAGGGACTTAACTACAACCACAGGGACGCCAAGACAGCAGACTTCCTAGCAGCACTAGAATGCACACTCAGGAACAATGGACTGACAGAAGAGACACAACAAACAGTGAGACAAAGTATCGCACCTCTGATAACAAGGAAAAGACAAACACATAACCTCAACACCAAGGAGGGAGAAGCACTAAAATCACTAAGAAACGATAAGAACATAATCATACGACCAACAGACAAAGGCAGAATGACGGTCATCCTGGACAAAGCAGAGTACATCCAAAAAGCGCAACAACTACTTGCAGATACCAACACCTACCAAACTGGCTGAAGAGCTACAGCAGAAACTGAAACACCTGATCAGCGGATCCAGACACTCTATACAATCAATCCAGGAATTCTTGGACATCATCAGAAATATACACATAGACAAAGAAGATACCATGGTCTCATTCGATGTAACAGCACTGTTCACCTCTATTGACAAAACTCTAGCCAGAGAAACAATAGCCAACCTGCTGGACATACAGAACAGAGAACAGGACGTTGAACCTATCAACAAAGACGGCATACTTAAACTACTGGACCTGTGCCTCACAACACACTTCACATTCAACAACCAGATATACGAACAAATCAATGGAACACCCATGGGCTCACCGATCTCTGGACTCATATCAGAAGCAGTAATGCAAAGGTTAGAACAAACAGTCTTGCCGCAAATTCAACTCAAACTCTGGGTCAGATATGTGGATGACACCTTTGTAATCATTAAGAACACAGAAATAGAGAACACACACCGGATCATCAACGCCACACTCACAGGAATCCGATTCACGAGAGAGGAAGAAAAGGATAACCAACTCCCATTCCTCGACATGATGGTACAGAGAACACCGAAAGGAGAATTCACCACAAAGGTATACAGGAAAGCCACACACACAGACCAAGTCCTGAACTACGAAAGCAACCACCCCAACACACACAAACGAAGTTGCATCAAGACACTAATCAAAAGGGCCACAACACACTGCAGCACACCAGAACTGCAAAAAGAGCAAGAAGAACACCTATACAATGTATTCACCAAAAACGGATACCCACGCAATTTCATCAACAGATGCCTAAGAGAAAGACAACGGAACGAGGACATGCCGCAACCCAAAGGACTAGCCATACTACCATACATAAGGAGCATTTCAGAACTGACAGCCAGACTACTGCGACCACTAGGACTCATAACAGCACACAAACCAGCAGCCACTCTCAGACAACAACTCATCAGAAGGAAGGACCCGATACTCAGCATGAGCAAAACCAATGTAGTTTACAAAATCCCATGCAAGGACTGCACAAAACACTACACAGGACAAGCAGGAAGACAGCTAACGATCTGCATCCATGAACACCAACTAGACATGAAACGACACGACCAGCTATCCTTAGTAGCCACACATGCCGATGACAAGCAACATGAATTCGACTGGGACAACACTACTATTATAGGCAAGCCAAACAGAGAACAGCCAGGGAATTCCTAGAGGCATGGCTCTCATCCACAGATTCTATCAACAAACACATGGAGCTGGACCCAATATACTGGCCACTGCAGCGGACAGCTGGAACTGACAACCGGAAGCGGCAGAGAGAAGCCATTATAAATGCTGGAGGAAACATCACAGAAGCGCTTCACAGGAGGCTCCCAAGCACTGAGGATGTCACCTAGACAGGGGACGAAACGTTTGCAACACAAATTTCCAGCTCGGCGAACAGAACCACAACACAGGTCCCACCTTCCCCAGAAAGAACCCCAGTTATCCAGATACCGGAATCCCTCCCTCCTGCACCATCCCTGTAGCCACGCATTTAACTGTTCTCTCTGACTATTCCTCGACTCGCTATCACGTGGCACGGGTAACAAACCAGAGACAACAACTCTGTTTGTTCTAACTCTGAGCTTCCAACCTCGCTCCCTGAAAGCCTGCCTGACATCCTCATCCTTCTTCCTACCTATGTCGTTGATGCCAATGTGGACCACGACTTCGGTCTGCTCCCTCTCCCCCTTCAGAACCCGGAAAACACGATCAGACACGTCACTTACCCTTGCACCTGGGAGGCAACATACCAATCGTGAGTCTCTCTCGCCCCCACAAAACCGCCTATCGGTGCCCCATAACTATTGCTCTGCTCTTCTCCAACCTTCACTTCTGAGCAACAGGAGCAGGCTCCGTGCCATAGGCCTGAAACCCATTGCTTACCTCTGCTAAGTCGTCTTCCCCCCAAGTATCCAAAATTGACTTCAATGAGCCTGACGTGATTTGAACACGCAACCTTCTGATCTGGAGTCAGACGCGCTACCGTTGCGCCACAAGCTCACGGGGAGATAGGGACCGCTATTCATGCTTAAGGGAAGTGATCGCACTACAATGATTTTACGTCTGCGTAACAACGGAGATCAACAGTTCAGTCTGTTCTGTCTCTCCCCCTCTCCTTCTGTTTCTCGAAACAATTTCCAACTCTACCTCAATAAAAAGCTGAAAGAACTGCGGATGCTGTATATCAGAAACAAAACACAAACAGTAGTTGCCGGTGACTCTTCGATAGAACTGATGGTGATTGGGAAAACGTTGGTTTATATGCAGGAGATATTGTGGGAGGAAGGCGGATGCAGTAAATGATAGATCAGGACAGAGCCCAAAGCGAGGGAAGAACTGTTGGACAGAAAAGGGAGTTGATAACGATCTGTGTGGGAGGGTGAATGGAGACTGTTCGTGGCAGTCATAGGTAGTGTGTAATGACAGACTATGGGATAACAAGGCTTGGTGTGTGTGGTAGGGACGAGGATACTATGGATTTCAAGCCCTAGAATTATTGAATTCGATATTGGGACCGGAGGGATGTATGGTCCACAAGTGTAATATCCGGTGCGCTTCGTTCTGCTGGTGCTGGGCTTCGCTGGGACACTACAGCAAACCTGAGACAGAGAACTTGGCCACGGAACAGGGGGGGTTTGCAATTGGCAGGCAACTGGAAGCTCAGAACGTAGATGTTCTGTGCAGCAGTCACCCAGTTAATGCCTTGGTTTCCCCAATGTAAATGAGCCCATATTGTGAGCAGCAAATGCAGTAGACTGGGTTGTGGGTAGTGCAGGTGAAGTGCCGCTTCACCTGGAAGGTAAGTTTGGGCCTTTCGATAGTCAGGAGGGAGCAGCTAAATGGGCTGGTGTCACACATTCGGCAGTTGCAGGGGAAAGTGCCGTTGGACTGTTGGGGTGGGAGTGGAGTTAGGGTTGGTGGGAATGAAGGAAGAGTGAACCTGCGCGCCTATATTGGGAAAAAAAACTACCCAGGTAAGTTTGCGCTACACCAGCTTCCGGGTCCGCTCCGCGCTTTTTTCGAAAAAGATATTTAAATTTAAACCGTGAAACAAACGTAACCGCATCTACAAACAGACAGTGCCAAACAGCCCTTACCTGCTCCGCGGAGAGAGTGAGGATTGTTCACTCGTTTGTGGGTGTTGGGATGATTGCTTCTGCGGTTAAGTATTTGGTTTGCGTGTGTTGTTTTTCTGTCGACGCTAGTTTGAAGTTCCCCATTGACTGTTCGCTCTACTGTGACATCTAGGAATGGCACTTTGTTGCTGTTCTCCTCCTCTTCAAACCAGGAGCCCCCCTCAGGCCACAGTCTCACCACTTGGAACACCAATATACAGATTAGTCAAAGACCTCCACTGAAGACTAAAACACCAAGTCGAAGACTCACGCCACTCCAGTTACTCCATCCAAGAATTCTTGAACACCAAAGACAACAAGATAGAAGAGGATGGAATAATACTGTCCTTTGGCATACAGCCCTGTTCACATCCATTAACATCAACGTGACCAAAGAAAACTGAAGACACTACTTGAAGAACCAGAGACACAAACACCAAACAGCACCAACGTCATCAGCAAAGATAACACTGTCAAGCTCGTGGAGCTGTGCCTTAGCTCCCACTTCCTATTCAGTAACAAGACTAACAAACAAATCAACGGACCACCCATGAAACCACCAATATCAGGATTCCTAACAGAAGCAATAGTGCATAGTTTCGAAGAAACAGCTCTTCCAAAGATCCAACCCAAACTTTGGGTCGGCTACAGTGATGACACTTTTGTCATCAGAACGTGAAACAACCTAGAGGAAACTTACAACACCATCAACAATCTCCTTACTGGCATAAAATTCACAAAAGAGGAGAACAACAAAAAGTGCTGTTGTTCTAGATGTCACAGTAGAGCGAACAGTCAATGGTAAATTCAAAACAGCGTCTACAGGAAACAACACACGCGAACCAAGTACTTAAGCTGCAGAAGCAATCATCCCAACCCATACAAACAAATCTGCATCAGGATGGTATTTCAGCAATTTCTACTTCACACTGCAGCACCCAGGAATGATGGAGATCAGGAAACAACGATGCAGCGCATTTAAGAAGCCTGTAGACCCGCTGAAAGTTGCTTCCCTGCCCGGGAATCGGACCCGGGCCGCGGCGGTGAGAGCACCGAATCCTAACCACTAGACCACCAGGGAGACGTTGATCTGATTTTGTAGCTCTGCTGAAAATTGCCTCGCTGCCTGGGAATCGAACCCGGGCTGCGGGAGTAAGAAGACTTTCACCGGTACATCCATCAATGTAAATTTTTTGTATCCATTGCTCCCGATGCGATCTCTATAACATTGGGGAGATTGGAGAGTCAAGTCACTTCTCCGGGACACCCGCACCAATCAACCCCATCGCCCTGTGGCCTAACATTTCAATCCACCCTCCCACTCTGCCAAGAACCTGCAAGTCCTGGGCCTCCTTCACCGCCGCTCCCTCCCCACCCGAGGCCTGGAAGAAGAACACCTCATCTTCCGCCTCAGAACACTTCCACCCCAGGGCATCAATGTAGATTTCACCAGTTTCCTCCTTTCCCTTCCCCCGACCTTACCTCAGTTCCAACCTTCCTGCTCAGCACTGACCTCATGACCTGTCCTCCTTGCCAATCTCCCTTCCCAACTATCCGCTAAACCCTCCTCTCTGACCTGTCACCTCTATCCCCACCACCATTCACCTATTTTACTCTTTGCTACCTTCGCCCCAGCACACCCCCCCACCCAAATTTATCTCTCCACCCTGGAGACGTCCTGCGTCTATTCCTGATAAAGAGCTTTTGCCCGAAACTTCGATGTTCCTGCTCCTCGGGTGCTGCTTGACCCGTTGTGCTTTTCCAGCACCATTCTGATCTAAACTCTGGCTTCCAGCATCTCCAGTCCTCACCTTTGCCGACCCAATAAACCCAGTTTGCCGATTTCTCATCAACAAATTGACACAAGCAGACACAACTTGTGCAGAATCTCTAGCCACATTACCTTACATTAAATACATCTGTTAAATGGTGTCCAGACAACTCAAACCTCTCAGCATCATGGTAGCCCACAAATCTACCAACACACTTGAACAGCGGCTAATGAACCTGAAATACCCAATACAAACAACTAGCAAACGAATGTTATTTACAAAATATCATTCAAGGAAATATACACATGAACTCTGCCGCACAGTTATCTGTTGAAAATGTGTTGCTGGTTAAAGCACACCAGGTTAGGCAGCATCCAAGGAATAGGAAATTCGACGTTTCGGGCATAAGCCCTTCATCAGGAATGAGGAGAGGGTGCCAGGCAGGCTAAGATAAAAGGTAGGGAGGAGGGACTTGGGGGAGGGGCGATGGAGATATGATAGGTGGAAGGAGGTCAAGGTGAGGGTGATAGGCCGGAGTGGGGTGGGGGCGGAGAGGTTAGGAAGAAGATTGCAGGTTAGGAGGGCGGTGCTGAGTTGAGGGAACCGACTGAGACAAGGTGGGGGGAGGCGAAATGAGGAAACTGGAGAAATCTGAGTTCATCCCTTGTGGTTGGAGGGTTCCCAGGCGGAAGATGAGGCGTTCTTCCTCCAACAGTCGTGTTGTTATGTTTTGCCGGTGGAGGAGTCCAAGGACCTGCATGTCCTCGGTGGAGTGGAAGGGAGAGTTAAAGTGTTGAGCCACGGGGTGGTTGGATTGGTCGGTCCGGGCGTCCCTGAGGCGTTCTCTGAAGCGTTCCGCAAGTAAGCGGCCCGTCTCCCCAATGTAGAGGAGGCCACATCGGGGGTGCAGCAGATGCAATAGATGATGTGTGTGGAGGTACAGGTGAACTTGTGGCGGATATGGAAGGAACCCTTGGGGCCTTGGAGAGAAGTAAGGGAGGAGGTGTGGGTGCAAGTTTTACATTTCCTGCGGTTGCAGGGGAAGGTGCCGGGAGTGGAGGTTGGGTTGGTGGGGGGTGTGGACCTGACGAGGGAGTCACGAAGGGAGTGGTCTTTGCGGAACGCTGATAGGGGAAGGGAGAGAAATATATCCCTGGTGGTGGGGTCCGTTTGGAGGTGGCGGAAATGACGGTCGATGATACGCTGTATACGGAGGTTGGTGGGGTGGTAGGTGATTTCTCCAGCTTCCTCATTTGTGATTCAGAGTAAACTCACAGTTCGACCAACGGAAGGTGGGAATTTAGAAAAGTTTATATTTACACAGTCTCCTCACATCAACGCAACAGCAAAATGGTTTAATAATCCGCCAATGCAGAGAACCCGGTTCCCGGAGATGGGACAAACTGCTGACTCAGGGCTATCAGTCCACATTGCTCTCTTTGCCACCAGTTCAGAGGGAGAACATTGGATGGCCAAAGGAGTGAATAACGATCTGTGTAGGAGGGTGACTAACTGTTAATGGAGACTGTTGCTGGCTAACGATATGTCGTGTGTAACAGCAGAAGATGTAAAAATAAGGCCTCGTGTGGGTGTGGTCGGGGTCAAGGGCATGGGGGAGTTCGGGTCCGAACAATATTGAACTCGATGTTGAAGACTTGATGACTATAGGATCTCCAAGTAGAAAATGAGGCGTTGGTCTTCAATCAGGGGCTGAACTTTGCTGGAATACTGCTGCATGCCTGAGACAGAGAAGTAGGCCAGGGTACAGAGTGGAGTGTTAAAGTGACAGGCAACCAGAAGCTCAGGGCCTTTTTTTCGGCAGAACCGAGATGTTCTGCGAAGCAGTCACCCAGTTTATGCTTCATGCTACTTTGGGGAAACCACACTGTGAGCAACGAATGCAGTAGACTAGTTTGTGACAAATGTGCAGGTAAAGTGCTGCTTCACCTGGAAGGTATGTTCGATCCCTTGGATATTCAGGATGGAGCAGGTAAATGGGCAGGTGTTACACATTCGGCGGTTGCAGGGGAAAGTGCCTTGGGACAATGGGAGGTGGGTGTGGGGTGTGAGAGTGAAGGACGAGTGGACCCGAGGTGTAAGCCCTGCCCATTTACCTCCTCTCATATATAAATCCGTGAAGTTGAAAGAACACTCCATAGAATGATTCAGTACCACGTGACTCATGAACTAATTCGTATTCATGTTCCGGGGCCAGCGCCATTATTGCGTCACAGCAGCTGCAGGCCATCACCGGGGGCTCGCCCTATGACGTCATGGTGCGACTGGAAGTCCCCGGGACAGTTTATCAAAGAAACCTCCCTGTGGGTCAGCGCAGCCATGCATCGGGAAGCACTGGGATGGCTAACCACTATCAGTTTAGATGGGGAACACATCTCCACATTACACAGCCTCGAGGCAAATTTCCCTTCCTTTGACTTAAAGTTCAAGAGCACTCAAACCGAAATTCCCAAGGTACGTTTGGCAGAATTCCTTCCAGGTGTTCGCTAAATATATCTATGAGCACTTTGTTAAAGTTTGAACATTGCGAGTGTTGAAATTTTGTGCTTTTGAGCGAAATCACAGTTCGGAAAAACAGAATGTGGGAATTTAGACAGAGTTTATACTGGTACAACGGCGATATGTCTGCGGGTGTGTGATGGAAGCATCACCCAGAAGGGAAACCATCTCTCCTATTCAGTCAATGTCGTCTTCAGCAACTTTCCCGTCTAACGGCGCACTGTTCTGCACCTCGCCTTCTCATCTCTTTCACAAAAAACTTCGACATAAATATTTCACATTGATATACTGGCCCAATGTGCACAGTTGAGATGACAGCCTCGCGGAGGTCTGACTGGTCTTCTGTTGTTCTCTGTATCCTGTGTTGAGGAGGGCAATGCTTGTCACTGGTCACTCCGCGTCCTTCAGAAAAGTTTAGAAACAAAATGTTTTAAATTTCTACCAGTAGAGAGGACCCGGGACAAACAGCAACAGGGAGACAGAATGAGAAGCAGCTGTTCTGGAAACTCTTTGCCGCTTGCAATTCTCAGAGCAATGTCAAATGTATTTCACACCGAGCAAGACTCAGCTGGCTGAAGAGGAACAGCGGGGGGGGCTTGCGCAGTGTCGGTGTTGCGCGTTGGTCTCTGGGTATGATTCGCGGTTTGGGCCTTCTATTGTGCAGGCTTGCAGGAGATCCAGGGTTCAAATCTCTGATGAGCCTGCGTTTCCAGGTTTGTGCAAGAGTGCCCGCTTAACTTTCTCAAAACCCACTCTCGCTAAAGTAGGTTGGGCTACTTGGAGTCCAAATTGAGCCGAAAGCAAGGAAGTGAAACGATGGAATATTGCGCTGACGTCAGTGGTGCCGTGTTTAGGGAATGTTAGCGATGAGGGCAGATTGGAAAATTGGGACAGCTCTCCTCGGAGAACAGAAGTTTGAAATCTGGCGTGTTTGAAGTTTTCCAAGTCATGCGGGGTCCAGACAGGGAAAGTAATGCAGTTGAAATGCTCCCACACCTGAAAGGATCGGCAGAGTTTTAAAGTCATCAGGAAAAGAACTAAAAGAGAGACTAGGAAGGTGAGGTTAGGGTCAGCAAATCTCCTGACTTTGACAAAGAGGCAGATTCAATAGACGCACAAGGGAATTCGCTGGTCATGTTTAAAGTAACAATGTGCAGAAACACACGGGGAAGGCAAGCGAATGATACGAATAGAGACACACGTTTACTTACTGTGTCGAACCAGCAGAGCGAAGGTGGGCCGCATGGCCTCCGCCTGCGCTGTGACACATGCTGTGATTCAGAATGAAATCACAGTTCGACCAACACAATGTGGGAAGTGAGAAAAAAGTTTTTATTTACACAGCTCCATACGTCTGCGCACCAGCATATTACACGACAGCAGTGGAGATCATTGACATCAGTCTGGAACGTGCATGCCGCGTGCCCGACGAAAGGCTGAAGGGACCTGGGGAAAACGGGAGCGGGCTGGGCCCATAACACAGAGATCGATGGGTTGAAACCATCCTCTGCTGTTGTTCGATGTCTCCCTGAGCAGTTTCCTTTTGTAATGGTGCTGTGCTCTGTTCTGTATCTTGCCTTTGCACCTACTTCCTGAGTGTCTGAATGCCCTGTATCATACCGATACACTCGCGAACCTCACACGGTTCAAGTAACATGCTTTTGGAGGTCTGAGTGGTCTTCTCCTGTTCTTCATCAGTTTCCTATGAACTGATTCGCAAAACCACTTCTCTGAGATGCCAATGAGCCGATAAAGTTGAAACGCATGCCTTGCGGTTTCGCCCATTCCCTGCAGTAATTCGCCACGCCGGGCCGGACGTGAATGACAAGACGATCAGCATGTCAGAAACTGTATCACCATTCAGACACTGTCCCTTACTATTAGGACAGATATCACTGATTGTGAATCACCTCAGAGAGAGACAAGTGGCAGACAGTCGCGGTGGACTCGATGGGCTTAACAGCCTCTGTCGGCGGGAGAATTGCAAGTAGAAACGAAATGGTTCAATTATCCACCAGTGGAGACAGCCCGGTTCCTGGGGACGGAACAAACAGCAGCGTCCTGGGAGCAGGGAGGCAGAATGAGAAGCAGATGTTCTTGAAACTCTCTGCTGCTTGTAATTCTGGGAGCAATGTACAATGTATTTCAGACTGAGCAACTCCCAGTTGCTTCAGGAGCTGGGCGCGCACATGGTTTTTGTCTCATTGGTCTCGGGGTATGATGCCAGTTTTGGGTTTTCTAGCTTATACAGACGGGTGGGAGGGGCCGGGTTCCAATCCCAGGCGAACCCTCATTTCTTAAATTGACCTGAGCAAAGATGCCGGGTCAGTTTTCTCAAAATGCCGCTTCGTGAAATCAGATCGGACTGCCTGAATTAGGGATGGGACAGAGGGACCATTGCAGTGAACACGGCGAAGGGAAACATTTGCTCAAAGTGAGAACAAGTCTTGCAGATTTCTCGCCGGCGCAATCCGAGTCTGAATGAATCCTCCACCTGTATTACGCTCAATTCTGAGGGTGATACTTCAGGAAGCGGGGAAGTGAAGTGATTGCAGACGGCGCTGAACAGGTTGAAGTGAATGGTGCCGTGTACGAGGAATGTCAGTCATGAAGGTAGATTGGAAAGTTGGGGCAGTTGTCTTTGGTGAACAGAAGGCTGAAAGCTGGCCTGATTGAAGTTTTCCACATCATGAGGGTTTTAGACAGAGGAAATAATGCAGTGAAAATGCTCCCAGGCCTGAAAAGATCGAGAACAATTTGGCAGAGATTTAAAGTCATCAGGAAAATAAGCCAAAGTGACATTAGGAAGACCGTTTTCGCACAGGGACTGGGGTCAGTAAGTCGCTGTCTGACAGTGACAAAGAGGCAGATTCAATGGATACAAAAGGGAATTCGGTGGGCATGTTCAATGTGACAATGTGCAGATTTACAGGGAGAAGGCGACAGAATGAGACACTTATTTACAAATTGTGTTGAACCAGCAGTGCGAAGGTGGGCTGCATGGCCTCAGACTGCGCTGTCACACATTTTGTGATTCTGATTGAAATCGGAGTTAGACCAACAGAACGTAGGAAATTTGACAACGGGTATATTCTGCCCAACAGGATACTCCATCACAGCAGTGAAGGTGTTTTGACATCATTTTCGAAGGTACATTACACAATGCAGATTCAAAACTGAGTATTCCTTTGAATCACTGAGTAATTTGTTTGCAGGTATCAGTTGAGGTGAGCGGAGTTGCGTATTGGGAGCCACTCCAGTTGATCTGTCGAAGCCTTTTTCTCCTGTGTGATAGTCCCACCAGCATTCCAACTTGCTGTGCTTCCAGTCAGTAGATGCAGATTACTATCCCATATTGATAGATGGGCCACGATGACCCAGCTGTGGTGACAAGCTTGTGAAGGTCTGAGTGCTCTTCTCCTGTTCTCTGTCGGCCTGCTATGATCCGAATCATCAAACCTCTCTTCTCCGAGATCGGAATAAACTGGTGAAGGTGAAACACATCAGTTGCGGTGTGTTCCATGCGCAGGAGGCCCTGCAGTAATTCCCCACGCTGTCTCCCACAGCAGCACCCTCTCGGTGAATTACGCTTGGCAAATAAAAACGATTGAACCAAATCAGTGTCCTCCATTGGATTTTACTGACACCGTTTATAAAATTCAGGCTCACCGTTAATGTGGAGAGGGGCTGTCAGACTGTAGTTTTCGCTCCTTCTGTTGAATAAAGATAATTTTAACTGTGTCCAGTGAGAGGAAAGGATTTGCTGTTGGTGGGAAACATTTCTATCTGAATTCGTTTGTCAATCTGCTATGACAGAAGGAGCTGGGACCTCCTGATAGTTTGAAACACAAAGCTGATAATCTCTAGATTATGTTGTAAAAATATCGGTATAATGTTTTTCACACCGCGCTGTCACCAACTGACCGAAGCGGCTGTGTTTAAATCCCGTGATGAACAGTTTGTCTTTTATTTCTCACACTGGGGGGAGCTGAGCATTTACCCGAACACTGGGCACACCACCTCCCTGATTCAGTGTTCACAAATCAAACTGACAGAAAAGCTTCACTGTGATCGAAAGTTTCCGGAAAGAAGATTTGGCTCAACAGAAAAACGGAGTAAACGTCCTCCTTCCTTGGTTTGAAACGTAAATGGTCGACTTCAGTGAGCCGGACGTGATTTGAACACGCAACCTCCTGATCTGGAGTCAGACGCGCTACCGTTGCGTCACAAGCTCACGGATGGCTGGAGGTCTCTATTCATGATTAAAGGAAATGATCGTACTTCAATGATTTTACGTTTTGAGTAGCGACGGAGATCAACAGTTCATATCTGTTCTGTTTCACCCCCGTCTCTTTCTGTCTCTCGAAACAATTTCCAACTCTCTCTCAATAAAAATCTGAAAGAATTGCGGATGCTGTATATCAGAAACAAAAAAAACAGGAGTAGCATGTGACCCTTCCACAGAACTGATGGTGATTGGGAAAATGTCGGTTTATATGCAGGAGATATTGTGGGAGGAAGGCGGAGATCAGGACAGAGCCCAAAGCGAAGGAAGAACTGTTGGACAGAAAAAGGAGTTGATAACGATCTGCGTGGGAGGGTGAATAACTGTTAATGGAGACTGTTCGTGGCTATGTAGTGTGGAATGACAGACGATGTGGTAACAAGGCTTGGTGTGTGTGGGACGGACGAGGATACTATGGAGTTCCGGCCCTAGAATTATTGAATTCGATATTGGGACCGGAGGGATGTATGGTCCCCAAGTGGAATATCCGGTGTTCTTCGTTCTGCTGGTGCTGAGCTTCACTGGGACAATACAGCAAACCTGAGACAGAGATGTTGGCCAGGGAACAGGGTGGGGTGTAGAATTGGCAGGCAACTGGAAGCTCAGGGTCTTTTTTGTGGGCAGAGCGTAGAAGTTCTGTGCAGCAGTCACCCAGTTTATGCTTCGGTTCCCCAATATAGATGAGACCACATTGTGAGCAGCAAATGCAGTAGACTGGTTCTGGGAAGTGCAGGTAAAGTACCACTTCACCTGGAAGGTAAGTTTGGGCGCTTGGATAGTGAGGAGGGAACAGGTAAATGGGCTGGCGTCACACATTCGGCAGTTGCAGAGGAAAGTGGCGTTGGACTATTGGGGTAGGAATGGGGGTAGGGTTGATGGGAATCAATGAAGTGTGGACCCAAGGCATAACTCCTGCCCATTTACCTATCTGCCAAAAAGAGGAATATGTTAAGTGTGTACAAGGAAATTTTCTAATTCACAATGTGGATGTACCTACTGGAGAGGGTGCAAAACCTAAGGCCAGCAACCCCAATTCTATTAACATTAGAATCGTGATTGAAAATAATAAATCAGATCGAAAAGTTGAAGTTCTAAATTGGAGGAGGATTCAGGTATTAAGCAAGATCTGACAAAAACTGATTGGGGGCAGATGTTCGCAGGTTGCTGGAAAACGGAAAGCCTTCAGATATGAGATAACAAGAGTCCAGACAAGTATATTTCAGTTAGGGTGAAAGGAAAGGCTGGTATATGTAGGGAATGCTGGATGACTAGAAAAAATGAGATTTTGGTGAAGAAAAACAAGGAAGCATATGTCAGGTATAGACAGAGAGATCGAGTGAATCCTGAGAGTATGAAGGCAGTACAAGCATACTTGAGAGGGGAATCATGAGGGCAAAAAGGGGGCATGAGATAGCTTTGGCAAATAGAGTTAAGGATAATCCAAAGGGTTTTTATAAATACCTTAAGGACAAAAGGATAAAAGGGAGATAATAGGGCACCTGAAAGATCAGCAAGACGGCCTTTGTGTGGAGCTGCAGTAGATGGGAGGCGGAGGGGGGGGGGGGGGGTGGAAATACTGAACGGATATTGTGCATCAGTGTTTACTGTGGAGAAGGGCATGGAAGATATAGAATGTGAGAAAATAGATGCTGACATGTTGAAAAAATGTCCATATTACAGATGAGAAATTGCTGGATATCTTGAAATGCATAAAAGTGGATAAATCCCAAGGACCTGATCAGGAGTACCCTATAACTCTGTGGGAAACTAGGGAAGTGATTGCTGGGACTCTGACTGAGATATTTGTATCATCCATAGTCATAGGTGAGGTGTCGGAAGGCTAGGTGGCTAATGTGGTGCCAGTATTTAAGAAAGGTGGCAAGAAAAAGCCAGGTAATTATAGACCGGTGAGCCTGACATCCGTGATGGGCAAGTTGTTGGAGAGAATCCTGAGAGATAGGATTTACATGTATTTGGAAAGGCAAGAATTGACTAGGCATAGTCAGCATGGCTTTAAGCTTGGGAAATCATGTCTCACAAACATGATGGAGTTTTTTGAAGAAGTAACAAAGTGGATTGATAAGGGCAGAGCAATAGACGTGATCTATATGGACTTCAGGAAGGCGTTCATCAAGGGTCCTCATGGGAGACTGGTGAGCAAGGTTTAATCTCATGGAAGCTGAAAATGTGTTGCTGGAAAAGCGCAGCAGGTCAGGCAGGATCCAAGGAGCAGGAGAATCGATGTTTCAGGCATGAGCCCTTCTTCAGGAATTCATGGAATGCAGGGACAACTAGCCATTTGGATACAGAACTGGCTCGAAAGCAGAAATCAGAGGGTGGTGATGGAGGGTTGCTTTTCAGACTGAAGGCCTGTGACCAATGGTGTGTCAGAAGGATTGATGCTGGGTCAGCTACTTTTTGTCATTTATATAATGATTTGTATGTAAACGGAGGAGGTATAGTTAGTAAGTTTATAGATGACACCAAAATTGGAGGTGTAGTGGACAGCAAAGAAGGTTACCTCAGATTGCAACGGGACCTTGATGATGGGCCAATGGGCTGAGAAGTGGCTTTTGGAGGTTAATATAGATAAATATGAGGTGCTGCATTTTGGAAAAACAAATCAGAGCAGGACTTTTACACTTAATGGTACGTTCCTTGGAAGTGTTGCTGAACAAAGAGACCTGGGAGTTCAGGTTGATAGTTCCTTAAACGTAGAAACGCAGGTAGATAGGATAGTAAAGAAGGGTTTTGGTGTGTTTCCTAATTTGGTCAGAGCATCGAGGATAGATGTTGGGAGCTCATGTTGCCACTGTACAGAACATTGGTCAGGCCACGTTTGGAATATTGCATGTAATTTTGGTTTGCTTCCTATTGGAAAGATGTTGTGAAACTAGAAAAGGTGCAGAAAAGATTTACAAGGATGTTGCCTGTGTTGGAGGGTTGAGCTATAGGGCGAGGTTGAATAGACTGTTTTCTCTGGAGCGTCAGAGGCTAAGGGGTGACCGTATAGAGGTTTATAAAACCATGAGGGATATGGATAGGGCAAATAGACAAGTTCTTTTACCTGAGATGGGGGAGTCCAGGACTAGAGGGCATAGGTTTAGGGAGGGGAGGGGAAAGATATAGAAGGGACATAAGGGGCAACCTTTTCACGCAGAGGGTGATGCATGTACGGCATGAGCTGCTGGAGAAAATGATGGAGGCTGGTATAATTACAGCATTTAAAATGCGTCTGGTTGTGTATATGACTAGGAAGGTTTTATGGGGATTTGGGCCAAGTGCTGTCAAATGGGACTGGATTAGGTTAGGATATCTGGGCTGCATGGACGAGTTGGACCGAAGGGTCTGTTTCCGTGCTGGACATCTGTGTCACTCTGTGAGACTCTATGGGATTATATGCCCAAGAGAGCAGTTCAGACAGCTTCATGAAGTATATTGAAGACACAGTTGGATGGGTTTTTGCGTGGTAGGGGAATTAAAGGTAGTCGGGATAATGCAGGTTGGTGGAGCTGTGATCTTAATGAATGACGAAGCAGGCTTGACCAAATGGTCCTCTCCTCCTGCTTCTGTTAATATGAATCTGCAATACTGCGTTTCCCGCAACAGGAGTTTTCCCACGGCACAAAGGAGGTTTTCTAAAATAAATTTAAACCCCTTGCTTTGCTTGAACTCAAACTGCATTGACTTGGAGGAGAGTGGGATTTGCAAAGTGTCCTCCCCTCCACACGTGCCTCAACTGCAGGGCAGCTGTCCGGCCCGCCCTCCATTGTTGACGTCACAATGCGGATGCAGCCCTGTCAGTTTCAGAGTGAAACGTCCTCCCTCTGGGCAATATCTGGGAGCAAAGCAATGTCACACCCTTTCCATATACCATCCTCCAGCAGCGAGGGGGGGAGGGGAGGTAGGGGTGGGTGAAACACTGTTCACTTGTAGCAACTGGAGTGAATCCAGGGAGGGGGCAGACACTCCAAAGGTGCTCAAATACTTTCTATCTCTCTTAAAGCTATTTTCCTTGTGTATTCACTCAGTTTGGCACGTGTACAGTTTGCACCCTCGAAAAGGATTGCTCCTTTACTCATGTTCACAACTAAAAGGTGAGATTCTCATGGATCTGAGCAGCATTTAAGGGATTGGCACATGTTAAAAAAATGTCGGGCACCGGGGCCGTGTGGCTCGTTGGTCTAGGGGTATGATTCTCGCTTCGGGTCTCCTACTGCGTGGACGTGTGAGAGATCTCGGGTTCAAATCCCGGACGAGCCCTTGTTTCTTACCTTGCCTTGTGTAAAAACGACCAATCAATTCTCTCAAAAAGCAGCTTCGTTCAACGAGATCCGACTTCCTGAATCAGGGATGGGGCAGAGCTACCATTACAACGAACGCGGCAAGGGCAACACTTATTCAAAGCGAAAACAAGTTGTACTTCACACACAGGGTGGTGGGCGTTTGGAACGCGTTGCCAGCAGAGGTGGTAGAGGCAGGCACGATAATTTCATTTAAGATGCGTCTGGATAAATGCATGAGTGGATGGGGAGGAGAGGGATACAAATACTTAGGAATTGACCAACAGGTTTAGACAGTATATTTGGATTGGCTCAGGCTTGAAGGGCCTGTTCCTGGGCTGTAAAATTTCTTTGTTCTTTGTTCTATATGATGTATATCTGATATTGTTGGCTGTTGTAAAAGTTTCTTTGTAATTATTATTCACCTTCTAATGTAGTAATGGAGTTACATCCTTTTTTGTCATAATTTTTTTTATTTAATAGGCCAGCATTCAGCAATTTTACTGCCTTTCTTTTCTCAAGAAGCCTTAGCATTTAATTTTCATATCCTTGATTCAGCTCCATTTCCAGCATCTGTGTAGGCAGTTTGTTCCATGTTATTGTCACTGGAATGAAGTTTTCCTCCATACATACCTAAGCCTATCTGGCTGCATGAGGGTTTTCAGGTTTCTGTGGCCTGGATAATATGTGATCAGCAGGCATCTGGCAATCTACAGGAATTGCCACCTATGTAATGTTCATTTAACTGTACTGGCAGTGATCACTTATTTTGTGATTTTTCTTTGCAGGAAGACGTGCAGAAAGAAATCTGAAAGCAAATGATACATGAACTTCTGACAGAGCCACTTGATTCATTGGGACTTGAATATCAGCAGCCATTCCAATCAAGAAGACCTGTTTGCTTGAAAGATTTTGGACACTGGTGTGGCAGGAAGAATACTGAGACACCCAAGAGAGGGAGATTCAGTGCGCTGACTGTGAAAAGTGCTTCAAACCATTTACTCAGCTTAGGGGAATCAAACTCTCACCCCTCACAGTGGGGATAGACTGGTAATTTCAAACCCAGAGTAACACAAGGAAAGCTCCTTCAATGGGGAAACCGTGGAGATGTGGGGACCGTGGGAAAGGATTCCCTTCCCCATCTGTGCTGGAAACTCACAGACTCATTCACACCGGGAGAGGCCATTCACCTGCTCAGTGTGCAGGAAGGGCTTCAGTCGGATCTGCCATCTGCAGGCGCACGAGTGAGTCCACAAGGGAGAGAAGCCATTCGCGTGCCCCACGTGCGGGAGAGGGTTCACTCAGACAGCTGACCCACCAGCGGGTCCACACCGGAGAGAGGCCATTCATCTGCTGTAAGTGCCGGAAAGGATTCACCTGTTCCTCCCACCTGCGGAGGCACCAGTGAGTTCACGCGCCATCGCAGGGGGATTGAAGAAGCGATGGCCGAGTGCCAAGTGCTTATGCACGAAACGCGATTCTCCCGCCCCTTGGATGCTGCCTGACCTGCTGAGCTTTTCCAACACCACCCTCTCGACTCTGATCTCCAGCATCTGCAGTTTTCACTTTCTCCTCGAGGGCAATGTTGGACTTGCCTTTTATTCACTCATTCACTCCTTTCAGCCTCTCCTTTGTTGTGGCCTAACTGCACATACATCAATGCAAGTTTCAGAAAGATTTTTGCAGCTTTTGTTTTGGAAAAAATAACATTCTTCCCGACTTTAACGAAGTTTCTGAATATACGGTTTCAGTTATTCTCAATTTTAAATATCAACTATTTCCCACATGCCGTGTTTCCCAGGTAAAGTCATCACCATCCATTCTCTATCTCCCCTGAGAAAGACTTCATACAGCGATCAAAGAGGACTGAGGCACGAGAAAGAACGATTGTGGGGGTGCGGGGATGAGGGGGTCGCTGGTGGTGGTGGAGAAAGGAGGGAGATGGACAGGGGAACAGACTGGGGTTCAGAGCGTTGGGGGGGAGAATAGAGGGTGCAGTGTGAGGAGAGAGAATGGGCAGGGGGCAGTGAATGGGGAGAAAATGGACAGGGGGGCAGAATGTGAAGAGAGAGACGGCACAATTGCCACCTTCTCCAGGCCTGGTGTCAATGTCCCACGAACTGGAACCCACTCCTCCTACATTTCTCACAATACACGTGGCTAAGGCAGTGGAACCATATCATCCCTCCAGGCCATTCACACCAACCTTCCCAACAGCATCCCACTTAGACTCACTCGATTATGCTACAGCCCTGCAGTTCCCCATGGCTATTTCCTGATGAAGGGTTTTACCCGAAACGTCAATTCTTCTGGTCCTCGGATGCTGCCTGACCTGCTGTGCTTTTCCAGCTCCACACTCTCGACTCTAATATCCAGCATCTGCAGTCCTCACTTTCGCTCAGTAAGGGGTGAATGTTCTATTCCTAGTCTTTTAGATCTTTTAAAATCCTTCCCCCACACCCTAAGCCTCTACCCTCTAGTTTTGGAATACCTCTACCCTGGGGAAAGGACAGAAACGTTGAGCAGCCAGACAAAATGCAAAAGAAATAAAATGTCGAGGCACAGGGAAAAAAATCAAAATAGCGTCGGCATTTGTCTCCTGTATTCGCATTTGGACGCTTAATATTTGTTATGATCGGGAGGTGCCTGTGTTGGACTAAGGTGTACGTGCTCAACGTTGGACTGCTGTGCTGTATCAGAGTTGAATATTGTGGCGCTGGAAAAACCACAGTAGGTCAGGCAGCAACTGAGGAGGAGGAGGGTTGACGTTCCGGGCACGAGCCCTACATCAGGAGTGACGTGTGGATAGACAAAGGGGCCTCAGTGTCCTTCTACACCAGTCACTGCCAGTTGTCAGAAAGTGCAGCAAGCAATGAGCAAAGCAAGTGGTATATCAGCGAGAGGAATTGAGTTCAGAAGTGAGGATGTCTTCCTGCAGCTAGGTCGGTTATTGAATTTATTCAAGGCTGAGTTCATGTGACTTTGAAGAACGAATAAGTTATGGGAGGAGGCAAGAAAATGGTTTTAAGACCAGTACAGAACAGTTACAGAGTCATACAGCACTGAAACAGACCATTCAGTCGAACACGTCCATGCTGATGGTGTTCTGAAACTAACCTGGTCCCACCTGCCAATGATTGGCCCATATCCCTCCGAACTGTCCCTATTCATGTACTTATCCAAATGCCTTTTAAACATTGTAACTGCGCTTGCATCCAGCAACTCCTCTGGACATTGATTCCTCACACGATCTACTCTTTATCTTTTAGAAAAAAGGTGCCCCTCATGTCTTTTTAAAATGTTTCATTCTTCACCTACAAAATTTGCTCCCTAATCTTGAAACACCCACACTAGGGAAAGAATACCTGCCGTTCACCTCATTTATACCTCTCATGATTTTATAATCCTCTCTAAGGTCACCTCTCAATCTCTGATGCTCCACTGAAAAAAGTCTCAGCCTATCCATCCAGATGCAGGTATGTTTATATCCAGTTATGAACTGTTCAATGCTGGTGCCAGCTGGAAATATAAATGACCTATTCTTGCTTCCAATTCTCTCATTGTATCCAGGACAGCCAGAGACCATACAACATAGGTGCAGAAATTAAGCCATTTAGTCCATCAGATTTGCTCCACCATTCAATCACGGCTTATATGTTTCTCAACGCCATTTTGAAATATGGATTTTGGAAAGGCAGGTCAGAGCAGGATATACACATTTAATGGGGAGTCTTGTTGAATGAACATACCTTGGAGTGCTGGTTCATAGTGGAGTCGCAGGTAGACAGGATAGCAAAAAAGGTATTTGGTATATTTGCTTTTATAGGTCAGTGCATTTCAATATAGATGTTGGGAGGTCATGTTGCGGCTGTACAGGACATTGATTAGGCCACTTTTGGAATACTGCATTCGGTTCTGGTTTCACTGCTACAGGAAAGGTGTTACGAAATTTTGCAAGGATTTGGAAAAGATTCACAAGGCTATTGCCAAAGTTGGAGGGTTTGATCTATCTGGAGAGGCTGAATCGGCTGGGCTGTTTTCTCTGGATCATTGGGGGCTGAGGGGTGATTTTATAGAAGTTCATAAGGAGCATGGATAGGGTGAATAGCCAAAATCTTTTCCCCAGAGTAGGGGTTTCCAAAACTAGAGGGCATAGGTCTGAGGTGAGAGGGGAAATATTTAAAAGGAACTTTACAGGCACCTTTCTTACGCAGAGGGTGTTGTGTGTATGGAAAGAGCAGCCAGAGGAAGTGGTGGAGGCTGGTATAATTAAAGCATTTCAAAAAGGCATATGGTAATAGGGAGAATTGAGAGGGATATAGGTTACCTACGTTCGGGACACCACCCACGCCCTCCACCTCCTCCGGGATTTTCGCTTCCCCGGTCCCCAACGCCTTATTTTCACTATGGACATCCAGTCCCTGTACACCTCCATCCCCCACCACGAAGGACTCAAAGCCCTCCGCTTCT
Source organism: Hemiscyllium ocellatum (assembly GCF_020745735.1). Classification (NCBI taxonomy): domain Eukaryota; kingdom Metazoa; phylum Chordata; class Chondrichthyes; order Orectolobiformes; family Hemiscylliidae; genus Hemiscyllium; species Hemiscyllium ocellatum. Next base: position 41,516 of record NW_026867479.1, on the reverse strand, counting down.
TCCTTTCCCGCCGCACCAACCAGTACCCTTCCACTGTCACCCTCCTTCGACTGACTGAACTGGTCCTCACCCTGAATAACTTCTCTTTTCAATCCTCCCACTTCCTCCAAACTAAAGGAGTTGCCATGGGCACCCGCATGGGCCCCAGCTATGCCTGCCTCTTCGTAGGATATGTAGAACAGTCCATCTTCCGCAACTACACTGGCACCACCCCCCACCTTTTCCTCCGCTACATCGATGACTGTATCGGCGCTGCCTCCTGCTCCCACGAGGAGGTTGAACAGTTCATCAATTTTACTAACACCTTCCATCCCGACCTGAAATTCACCTGGACTGTCTCAGACTCCTCCCTCCCCTTCCTAGACCTTTCCATTTCTATCTCGGGCGACCGACTCAACACAGACATCTATTATAAACCGACTGACTCCCACAGCTACCTGGACTACACCTCCTCCCACCCTGCCCCCTGTAAAAACGCCATCCCATATTCCCAATTCCTTCGTCTCCGCCGCATCTGCTCCCAGGAGGACCAATTCCAACACCGCACAGCCCAGATGGCCTCCTTCTTCAAGGACCGCAGATTCCCCCCAGACGTGATCGACGATGCCCTCCACCGCATCTCCTCCACTTCCCGCTCCTCCGCCCTTGAGCCCCGCTCCTCCAACCGCCACCAAGACAGAACCCCACTGGTTCTCACCTACCACCCCACCAACCTGCGCATACAACGTATCATCCACCGCCATTTCCGCCACCTCCAAACGGACCCCACCGCCAAGGATATATTTCCCTCCCCTCCCCTATCAGCGTTCCGCAAGGACCACTCCCTTCGTGACTCCCTTGTCAGATCCACACCCCCCACCAACCCAACCTCCACCCCCGGCACCTTCCCCTGCAACCGCAGGAAATGTAAAACATGCGCCCACACCTCCACACTCACTTCCCTCCAAGGCCCCAAGGGATCCTTCCATATCCGCCACAAGTTCACCTGTACCTCCACACACATCATCTATTGCATCCGCTGCACCCGATGTGGCCTCCTCTATATTGGTGAGACAGGCCGCTTACTTGCGGAACGCTTCAGAGAACACCTCCGGGCCGCCCGAACCAACCAACCCAATCACCCCGTGGCTCAACACTTTAACTCCCCCTCCCACTCCACCGAGGACATGCAGGTCCTTGGACTCCTCCACCGGCAGAACACAACTACACGACGGCTGGAGGAGGAGCGCCTCATCTTCCGCCTGGGAACCCTCCAACCACAACGTATGAATTCAGATTTCTCCAGCTTCCTCATTTCCCCTCCCCCCACCTTGTCTCAGTCGGTTCCCTCAACTCAGCACCGCCCTCCTAACCTGCAATCCTCTTCCTGACCTCTCCGCCCCCACCCCACTCCGGCCTATCACCCTCACCTTGACCTCCTTCCACCTATCCCACCTCCATCGCCCCTCCCCCTAGTCCCTCCTCCCTACCTTTTATCTTAGCCTGCTTGGCTCTCTCTCTCTTATTCCTGATGAAGGGCTTATGCTCGAAACGTCGAATTCTCTATTCCTGAGATGCTGCCTGGCCTGCTGTGCTTTGACCAGCAACACATTTGCAGCTGCGTATGTGCTGACAAATGAGACTATGTGAATTTGGGATATCTGTTCAGCACGGACAATTTGGACTGAAGAAAAGCAGAAGTGTCATTGTGAAGACTGGACTTTCAGAGCAGCTTTCAAGGATGTTTTGTCCTTACTGGGACCAGAAGCTACAATGAAATCTTTCATTTGTGAGACAGCAACTGAGTGAGTGAGGACATTCAGGATATTGGTGGAAAGTGGGAATTTGTTTTAATGTGGAGTTGAAGTGATTGAAGTAAAGTGTGCTGTGCAGGGAGCCTAGGGAAGGGTTAGGTTAGTTTTTGTTTTAAACTGCTCATTTCTTTCAGCCTCCAACATTGTATTTCCAATGCTGTCCATCATTGGGAGCGGTGAATCAGTAACTGGTAGCGTTAGAAGCCTTACGATTTTCAGTACTGCAGGTATTGCATTGTCTCATCAGCTTTGGAAAGGTTACTGGCAGCAGCGGGAGGTATGGACTGCATTCACTAGAAATGATTAAGCAGTTAGATAACACACGTACAAGAGGGCAGAGTGGGACTTGTCTTTCGATTTGCAGAAAGTGGGAGTTTCTGGTGCTGCGGTCCATGGCAAACACAACTGCGATAAATCATAGAATCACTACAGCGTGGAAGCAGGCCATTCATCCCATCAAATCCACACTGACCCATCCGACGAGCATGCCACCCAGACCCACGCTATCTAGTCGTTTCTGCCGGTGAGTGAGACTAGGTCACAAGATTTGGGAGAAGGTTTAAGACAGAGGAGAAGGAACTGCTTTTCCCGGAGAGTGGTGAATCTATAGAAATCTCTGCCCAAGGAAACAGTAGAAGCAGCCATATTCATGACATAGTTTGATGGGATTTTTTATGGTAGGTGAATTTAGGATAATCAGGATAATGCAGGTAAGAGGAGCTGAGACGATGGATAAAAGCCATGATCTCAATGAATGGTGTAGTAGCTCGAAAAACCAAATGGCCTACTCCTGCTTCTATTACTGCGAATGTATAAACATGCATTTTTCATGGCCTATCCGAATCAAGGCAGGTGAGCAATGTCGTGATGTGGAAAATAAACATCAGAGAATGATAGAAAGGGACACGGAAAGTAAATGTCCCAGTCCAAAGATGTGCAGGTCAGGTCAAATGACCATGCTAAATTGTCCATAGTGTTAGGTTCATTAATCAGAAAGAAATGGGTCTGGGTGGGCTACTCTTCAGGGTGTCAGTGTGGACTTGTTGGGCCGAAGGTCCTGTTTCAACACCGTAGGGAATCTAGTCTAATCAATCAAAACTGGATTCTACAGAACACAAAAACTGAAACTGAAGACTGTATGGCTGAATGTGTGCTGCAATGTAACAAAACTGAATGAATTGTCTGCACACATTGAAGAGAATAATTATGATCTGAGACTCCTTACAGGGACATGGAATCAGGATGACAAGGATTGGATCTGAATATTGAGGGGGTACGTGACATTCAAGTTGAATAGGAAGCGAGGTAAAGGTAGAGGGTTGGCACTGCTAATCAAAGCACTAATAACATGGTACTCTGGTGTCAGCTCGGATTTCAGGTCCTGATTTCTCTGTCCTCTTCTCCATGTTCCCACAGAGTAAGATGTTGTCTGTTCTCAGCTCAGCTGGCTTTCTGCTGAGCCCCTTTTACACCTTCCAGAGCAATAAAACATTCAGTCGATCAAGGCCCAATCCACAATATTCTCAGTCTGATAACCGTCCAGACTGAGAGAGTAATCGGAGCAGGGAATAAAACAAGAAAAATGAAACAAAATTAGACATAAATGCACATTTGGTGCTTAAAGTGTGTTCATTAGATAGTAGAACAGAATTAGGGGTCTCCCAGGATTCTTATCATCCCCTACTTGAGGAATTCTCTCTCCCTAACAATATTTATATCAACAGAAATAAAACATCTTTTATCAAATAGACATAGAGATATACAGCACGGAAATAGACTTTTTGATCCAACACATCCATGCTGACAAGATGTCGTATATAAATCTAGTATCCCATTTGCCAGCATTTGGCCCATATCCCACCAAACCTTTCCTATTCACACACCCATCCAGATGCCTTTTAAATGTTGTAATTGTACCAGCCTCCACCACTTCCTCTAGCCTATTTACCCTATCCATGCCCCTCATGATTTTATAAATGTCCATAAGATCACCCCTCATCCTCCGACACTCCAGGGACACTCCCCATCCTATTCAGACTCTCCTTCTACTACAAACCCTCCAACCCTGGCGACATCCTTATCTGTCTTTTCTGCACACTTTCAAGTTTCACAACATCATTCATATCCTATCGTAGGGAGACCAGAATCGAATGCAATAATCCAAAAGTGGCCGAACCAATGTCCTGTACAGCTACAACATGACCTCCCAACTCCTATACCGATAGCATTCAATGAGCCAAAAGGCCTATTTGTGCATTGCAGCGATTTAATGATTTGACACTCTGGAGGCAGGAAACATGTTTCCACTGTTGGTGAGTCCTGAACCAGAGGACACAGCTTAAAAGTAAGGGGTAGGCCATTTAGGACAGAGATGAGGAGAAACGTCTTCATCCAGAGAGTCGTGGGTGGGTGGAATGCTCTGGCAGTGGAGGCCCAGTCTCTGGATTTGTTTTAAGAAAGAGTTGGATAGAGCTCTCAAGGATCGTGGAATTAAGGGTTATGGAGATAAGGCAGGAACAGGATGCTGATTGAGGATGATCAGCCATGATCATAATGAATGGTGATGCAGGCTCGAAGAGCAGAATGGCCTACTCCTACACCTATTGTCTATTGAGTTCACGTGACATTGCAGGATTGAAGGAGCGACGGCTGAGTGCCATTATCGACTGGACTAACAACCCAGTTCCGGGGATTCCCGGGGTTTGAATCCCGCGGAGGCAGATGGTGGGATTGGAATTCGGTCAGAAATTTGGAGTTCTGAATCTAATAATGAAACCATTTTTGGGGGGAGAAACTGTCATCTAATTCACTCATGTCCCTTTTAGGAAAGGATTCACTCAGTCATCTCAACTGCATCCTTTATCCGGTCTGGCGTACACCAGATTCCAGACCCACGGCAGCATGGTTGACTCTTGACTGCCCCCCATGTAAAATGATGGGAGTAACCTAAATGGACACAGTGTGTAGGTTGAAATTGCTGAGTGAGGCAACACTTCCTTCAGCTTAAGGCCGTACCAAGGACCAATTATGAAGGGACAACTCTGTGCTGACCAACAGTAAAGGAAGTGGAGTTCGGAGGAGTGTGTGAGTTTTGAGCTGTTTTTTAAAAAAGCTTTTTTCATACACCTTTTTTTTGCTGGGGAGATCTGAAACTGTAACAAAGTTGGGTGTCAATAAAGGTAACTTGAACTTAACCCCAGTCTCAGACTGTCAATGAAAGCTATGAGATCCAATAGGTTTTTGTTTTAAAGCTGCGCATTTCTTTCAACCTCTTGCACTAAGTTTCCAATATCGTGTATCAGAAGGAGCAGTGAATGAATAGCTAATATCATAAGAAATTGTAAACTTTTCATCTCTACAGGTATTGCATCATTTCATCGACATTGTAAGGTTTACTGGCAGCACCTGGAGGTGTGGGATGTATTCACGAGAAACAAAGTTTAAAATCATACAACACCAGGTTATAGTCCAACATGTTTATTTGGAAGCACTAACTTTTTGAACACTGCTCCTTCATCAGATGTTTGTGGAGCAGGATCATAGGAAAATTTAGAGCAAAAGGTCGCAGAATCATGCAACAGAAATGATATAGAACAAACTTAGATTGTTGTGAAATCTTTCATCTTTTAGAATGGGTTGCAGGTTTTGGTTCATTGATATGTAAATCCCAGAACTTGCTTGAAGACACATTCTCGAGACAACTTAAGATCTGTATCCCAATCTTGAGTGAGACTGGTTCTATTTCCAAAGTAGGAATTTATAAAATCTCACATGGATTGACTGCCTGTAGATTGTATTTGGCTCAAAAAGCGCACAATGTACCTGCAAATACAAAATCACACCAAAGCCTTCTCTGTAAGTGTGGATGCATGAGAGTATGTGTGAGTGTGTGCGTGCTTAATAAAGTGTGTGAGTGATAGAGTATCAGCCTGTGAGAATGTGTATATGTGTGTGTGTCAGAGAGGGATCTCTGTGAATGTGAGAATGTGTGCTTTGTGTGGGTGTGAGAGAGCGTGACAGTGAAGTGGGGTTACCTGTCATGTGACAGGAATCCAAGGTCCTGGTTGATGCCATCCTCATGTGTGGCCTCTGCTGCGCCACTAAAACTGAAAAGCAATTACATAGCACACATTGGAGAGGGCAGGGTGGGACTTGTCTTTTGATTTGCAGAAAGTTGGAGGTTCTGGGTGCTGGAAACTAGGGAAAACACATGCTGGAGGACCTTTGGCTCAGAGAGATGCAGCTAGAAGCCAGGCTGCAGACACGTTGGGGGAATCATCAAACCCCCTACACTGTGGAAACAGGCCCTTTGGTCCAATAATACACACTGACCCCTCTTAGAGCATCCCACCCAATAACCTCCACAGCTAATCCCTGAATTTAGAACATCCAATCCACTCTAAACTGCACATCTTGGGACCTTGGGAGGAAACCAGAACACCCAGAGATTGGGGAGAGGGGGTAGTAAAATGCAAACTCCACACAGACAATCACCCTGAGGGTGGGATCAAACTCAAGTCCCTGGCACTGTGAGGCAGCGATGCTAACCACTGAGCTGCTGCCGCGCCGCCCACAGTCTTGGATTGAAGGAATCGATTGACTTCATTCCAGGATTGAAGGAATGGATTAGCTTCTTGCCAGTCCTGGTGACACTCCAGCCCGTTTGGGGAATTGAATTTGCTTCCACAGAGTTTCCACTGTGCAGGGGTCATTGCGTCTCAGCAGCTTCAACGATCCAAAGAAGGGCTCGTCTACAGCGAGAACACTAGTCCACATTTCGCTACAGAGTTAAAGTTCTCTCCACAATCAGAATCCTGGAACACTCCCACGCAGGCTGCGTGTAATCACGGGGCTTCTCAAGTCACGTTGATGTTTCAAATAATTTCCCCTCCTGGATTCAAACGCTGCTGATATTCAGGCCCTGAGTAAATTTCTTGTGTGCGCCTGAACAGCAACTCCTCCTCTGCTAATACCTTGAGAAAACAGATCATTGCTGTCAGTGCAGGGCAGGAAATAGGATAGGAGAATTCTAGTTTGTACCGAACAGCCTTCCCTATCTCCTACCCAAAATCTCTGTTTCCCAATTCCTCCACCTTTCAATGGATTCCAACTCGAATTCATCCTTCCATCCTCCTGTTTTTGCCTAGCTCCCCTCACCGGAGAGCGCTCTCAGTTCAGTTTCTTAGTCTCTTCTTGCCATTCCCAGTATATTTCCCACATCTTTATTTAGTTTTTAAAACAGAAAGGCAGTGGTTTGCTGATGCCAGGATCTGAGGGTAACTGCGCTCACGCTCCAGATTCTCTCTCGCATCATTCACAACAACCTGCACTGCACATGTGCAAAGAAGGGGATGCTGGGAGTGGGTGGGACGCATTCACCAACTCCCCATTCAATCAAGATCCAATCATGCCCACAGCACCCCCAGTCTATTCTCTCTCACTATTCCTAGCTTCCCCCCGCCCTTTGACACATATGCCACTCTCTGCACCTCCGTCCATTCTATCTCCATACCCTCTGTCCCCTGTCCAGTCCAGTCTCTCATCCACCCTCTGCCTTCCTACATCCAGTCCCTCTCCCCACACTCATTCTCTCTCTCCTCCCACTCTCTGCCCCCCTCCATTCTCTCTCTTCCCCCACCCTCTGCTCTCCATCCATTCCCCCTCTCTCCCCCACCATACTCTGTCCCCATGTCCATTTCTCTCTCTCTCTTCCGCCTAGCCTCTGTTAGAGGCAGCTTCCGCAGCTCATTTAGACAATAGGTGAGCTCTGATTGGCAGGAGGACCAGACTCCTTTCGGGTCCTCCAGGGTTTGCAATTGGTCAGTCGCCAAGTATGGTTCATGTCTTTGTGCGACGTACGGGCCGTTGGCTAAAAGAACTTGTAACACAGCGACATCACCGGTCGGCGCTGCGATTCCTATTGGCTCCTTCATGACGCCCTGCCCTCCATCATGAACGTCACAACGCGGGAAGAGGCCACTTTCAGAGGGAAACTCCCTCCCTCTGGGCAACATCTGCTAGCAAATCAATGACTCCCCTTTCCATTCCTCATGCTGGCTTGGAGACGGGGAATGAGATGGGGAGGGGTAAAACTATTCAAAATAGCAGCTGGAAAAAGAGGAAGTGAATCAAATGGAAGGGGTTTCAACTTATCTTTGTCTCTCAGATCCGCAAGGCATTTATCAGGACTGGAACTAGAGAAGGGACAGAGATTGATCTAGTGTTATTAGATTACTTACAGGGTGGAAACAGGCCCTTCAGACCAACAAGTCCACACTGACCCGCCGAAGCGCCACTCACCCAGACCCATTCCTTTACATTTACCCCTTTACCTAACACCACGGGCAATTTAACATGGCCAATTACCATTTTTGGATGGTGGGAGAGAAGGACAAAGGGAGAATGTGCAAACTCCACACAGAAAGTCACCTGAGGTGGGAATTGAACCCGGGTCTCTGGTGGTATGAGGCAACAGGGCTAACCACTGTGCCACACATAAATGGCTTTATATTCATTCTGCTAGTCTCCGAGATTCAAATACAATTATCTGTTGTATTTTTGTTCTTTAGCTATGTCATATACTTCCAATTATAGAATTATTGAAGGGAACAGTAAGTGACCATTGGACAGAGACCTCCCAATTCATATACTCGATGCTCTGACCAATATAGGGCTACTTTCTCTGGAGTGTCAGAGGGTGAGAGGTGACACTATACAGGTTTATAAAATCATGAGGGGCATGGATAGAGGATATAGGCATGGTTTTTTTCCCTGGGGTGGGGGAGTCCAGAACTAGCAGGCATAATTTTACGGTGAGAAATGAAAGATATAAAAGGGACCTAAGGGGCAACTTTTTTACGCAGAGGGTGGCACATGTATGGAATGCGCTATTAAAGGAAGTGGTGGAGGCTGCTACAATGACAACATTCAAAATGGCATCTGGATGGGTATATGAATAGGAAGGGTTCGAGGGATATAGGCCAAGTACTGGCAAATGGAACTAGTTTAGGTTTGGACGTCTAGTCAGCATGGACAATTTGGAATGAATGATCTGTTTCCGTATGTACATCTGGATGGGTATATGAACAGGAAGGGTTCGAGGGATATAGGCCAAGTACTGGCAAATGGAACTAGTTTACGTTTGGACGTCTAGTCAGCATGGACAATTTGGAATGAATGATCTGTTTCCGTATGTACATCTCCATGATTCTAAGATTCTTTGACTCTCCCGAGAGCTCAAACCCCCCAAGCCTGGCAACATCCTTGTGCATCTTTTCTGAACCCTTTCAATTTTAACATCCTTCTGATAGCAAGAAGGCCAGAACTGAACACAATATCTCAGAAGTGGCCTCACAATTTGGGATAACTGGTCAGCATGGATGAGTTGGATGGAAAGGTTTGTTTCCATGCGGTCAGGTTCTATGACTCTATGGTGGGGATATAAACCGTGTCTGCATTCCCGTCTCCATCCTGCCATTTGTGATGTGCCTCAGACTCTAGGAACATCAGTGGGTCACACAGACCCTGAAAATTTCAAAAATACCTCCAAAAGTCACCAGGATTGTAAGACATTATCAGAAACTCTCATTTTTCCAATTTGGCCAACCTTCAGTACCGGACAAGTATTCTCTGTTTCCCATGTTATCATTCTGATAGCCTCCTGGGGAAGGGACAAACTGGAGCCAATCTTTCCATGGGATAGATTTCTTCACAGAGTCAAACATGACAATTATACATTTCCCGACTCCACTGCTTCAGTAAGTGTGTCTTAATAGGTGCTCAACTGACCAGTGAATGTCGGCACTCTTGAGTACTATTAGTCGAGAGTGCGTTGCTGGAAAAGGACAGCAGGTCAGGCAGCATCCCAGGAGCAGGAGAATCGATGTTTTGGGCATAAGCCCTTCATCAGGATCGACGTTCGGGCAGACGACCTTCATCAAAATCAGCTATTCCTCAGAACTGCCTATGGAACTATCTGATCTCACATTGACTCCAGACCACATTCAGCCCAACACAGTTTGAACCTGATCAGGAAAGCCAGTACACCTACAAATTCGAAACCTTCAGCAACAATTCTCTTTCCGAATCCTCTGCTCCATGCTATCAGTCATGCACCGCCACCTACTCTACCTGCAGTCAGTCCTGCCTCAGCAATACTCCCCTTCCTCTTGAATACTAATACAAGTCACACCCACAAAGAATCCAAACGTGCTCTGCTTGGTGTGACTGGATTGGTGTCTGAGCAGATGGGATGACTGACTAAATCCCTTTCCGCACATGGAGCAGGTGAAAGGCCTTTCCCCAGTGTGAACCCGCTGGTGTCTCTGCAACTGGAATAATCTGTGAATCCCTTACCATACACAGACCAGGAGAACGGTCTTTCCTCAGTGTGGATGCGCCTGTGCGCCAGCAGGATGGATGAATGGCTAAACCCTTTCCCACAGACGAAGCAAGTGAACAGCCTCTCCTTGGTGTGAATGTGCCGATTTGTCGGCAGATCAGAGGGGTTAATGGATCCCTTCCCACACTCGGACCAAGTGACTGATCTCTCCCCAGTGTGAACCTGCTGGTGAGTCACCAGGGTGGATAAATGAATGAACCCCTTCCTGCACATGGAGCAGGAGAACAGTCTCTCCCTGGTGTGAACTCGAAGGTGCATAAACAGGGCAGACAAATTAATGAATACCTTCATGCAGATAGAGAAGGAGGATGGTCTCTTCCCTAGTATGATCTATTGGAGGACCAGCAAGGCAGATGACTGGGTGAATGCGTTCATGCACTTAGAGCAGGCGAACGGACTCTCTCCGGTGTGAGCCGGCTGGTGGGTCACCAGGGTGATAAATAAATGAACTCTTTCGCGAAGCAGATGAAAGGTCTTTTCCCCGTGAAACTCTACTGGTGGAGCACCAGGGTGGATAAATGAATGAAGCCCTTGCTGCATAGAGAGCAGGCGAAAGGCCGCTCCCCGGTGTGACCATGGCAATGACGTTCAAGCAAAGATGGAATTTTGAATTCCTTCCCACAGTCCTCACATTTCCACGGTTTCTCTATGATGTGGGAATCCATGTCTCTGTCCAGCTTCGACAACTGTTTGAAGGACCACTCACACATGGAACGTGTTAAATCTCTTGCCACTGCCATTCACCAGGCTTACTTTCCAGTTAAGAAGATCATGCATGTCTCGCTGTAGTGCTAACTTCATTTGCTACCTGTACTCCATAACATTTCATTCCCTGTCACTCAAACTTCAGTTCAATTCAGCCCTGAATACATTCAAAGAGCCTGTCTCTATTACTTTTTGTGTGGGAGCATTGCAATAAAGAAGAGCGAATAAATTCCTCATTCTGCTGATATGGGAAAGCCCTTATTTATAATCTGTGTCGTCGAGTTCTAGATTCTCTGACAAGGAAGCATTTTATTGGCATCTATCCTGACAAGCCTCCCCTCCTCAGAAAGTGCCGTACTCACATGTTGGACAATGGAAGGAAGTAGCAGTCTGGAATGAAGCTCTATCTGCATTCAATTTCAGTGTAAAACTCCCTCCTCTAGACAACACCGAGGAGCAAAGCAATGTCTCCCCTTTTCCATTCTTCATCTTGGGAGGGAGAGATGGGGGAAAACTGTTCACTTATTGCAACTGCAGTGAATCCAGGGAGGGACAAGACTCTGCAAAGGTGCTCAGATGCTCTCTGTCCCTCTTAAATGTATTTTCACTTTTTTCCTTAATTTGACACATTCATTTGAATACAATTTGCACCCTAGAAATGGATAGCTTCTTTCCTCATGTACACAATTAAAAGCGTAGTTTCTCATGGAACTGAGCAGCATTTAAGGGATTAGCACATTGATGTAAAAAGTACATATGTGTTGCTTCATTTTGAGTATATCTAATATGATTCACTGCTGTAAAAGTTTAATGGCTAATATGCTTTACCTTCTAATAACATTCTATATTTCTTGTCATCTTTTTCATTTAATAGAATAGAAGGAAGTCAATCAGCAACTTAAATGGCTTTCTTTTCTCAAGCGGCCTTGTTATTTCATTTTCATGTCCTTGATTCAGCTCCATTTGCAACATCTTTGACAGCATCTTGTTCTAGGTCATTGTGTATGGAGGAAAGCTTCACTTAGGTGCTTCTTAAGGCTGGATGAGTGGTTGCGTGACAGTTTTCAGTTTTGGTGTCCTGGATAACGTGTGATCAGAAGGTATTTGGCAGTTTACAGGAATTTGGTGCCTATGCTATGCTCATTTAACAGTACACTTACTTTGTTAATTTTTCTGAAAGACATCAAGTGGAAGACCAGGTTTGTCTCTACTACCCTTCTTTTACAAGAAAACCACATTTGCTATCCTCCAGTCTTCTGGCACTATTCCTGTAGACAACAAGGACATAAGAATCAAGGGCAATGGCTCTGCAATCTCCTCCTTTGCTTCCCAGAGAATCCTAGGATAAATGCCATCAGGCCCAGGAGACTTATCAATTTTCACCCTTTCCAGAATTTCCACACCTCTTCCCTACATACCTCAAAGCCATCCATTCTAATTAATTGTGACTCAATATTCACATCGGCAACAATGTCCTGTTCCTGAGTGAATACTGACGAAAAGTATTCATTCAGTGTCTTCTCAATCTCTTCAGCCTCCACGCGCAACTGCCCACTACTATCCTTGACTGGACCTATTCCTACCCCAGTCATTCTTTTATTCCTGACATACCTATAGAAAGCCTTTGGGTTTTCCCTAATCCTACCAACCAAAGACTTTTCATGTCCCCTCTTTGCTGCTCTTAGCTCTCTCTTCAGATCCTCCCTGGCTACCTTATAACCCTCAATCACCCCAATTGAACCTTCACGCCTCATCTTTACATAGGCCGCCCTCTTCGCATTAACAAGGGATTCCAATTCATTATTAAACCACGGCTGCCTCACACGATGCTTTCCTCCCTGCCTGACAGGTACATACTTATCAAGGACACTCAATAGTTGCTCCTTGAACAAGCTCCACATATCAATTGTGCCCTTTCCTTGAAGCCTAATTTTCTGAGCCGCGCTTCCTAAGTCATGCCTCACCGCATCATAATTTCCCTGCTCTCAGCTATAACTCTTGCCCTACAGTGCACACTTATCCCTCTTCATCACCAGAGTAAAAGTCACCGAATTGTGGTCACTGTTCCCAAAGTGCTCACCTACCTCCAATTCTAACACCTGGCCTGATTCGTTAGCCAGAGCTAAATCCAGTATGGCCTCACCTCTTGTTGGCCTGTCAACATATTGTGTCAGGAAACCCTCCTGCACACATTGAACAAACACCATCCCATCTAACGTACTCGAGCTATAGCTTTCCCAGTCAATATCTGGAAAGTTAAAGACCCCATCACAACCACCCTATTACTTTCACTCTTCTCCTGAATCATCCTCGCAATCCTTTCTTCTCCGTCTCTTGGACTATTAGGAGGCCTGTAGAAAACGCCTAACAGGGTGACCTCACCTTTCCTATTTCTAACCTCAGCCCAGTCTTCATCCATCGTCCTTTCCACCACTGTAATACTATCCTTGACAAGCAATGCCACTCCTCCCCCTCTTTTGCCCCCACATTTGACCCTACTAAAGCATTTAAACCCTGGAACCTGCAACAGCCAATTCTGTCCCTGTTCTACCCATGTCTCCAAAATAGCCACAACATCGAAATTCCAGGTACCAACCCACGCTGCAAGTTCGCCTACCTTATTTCATATACTTCTCGCATTGAAGTATACACACTTCAAGTCACCTTCCTGTTTGCAGGCACCCTCCTTCGAGATTGATGCCATGTTCCTAACCTCCCTACACTCAAGGTCCTGCACCCTAAAGCGACAGTCTAGGTTCCCATGCCCCTGCAGAGTTTAACCCCCCCCCCCAAAGAGCACTAGCAAACCTCCCCCCAAGGATACTGGTGCCCCTCAGGTTCAGGTGTAGACCATCCTGTTTATAGAGGTCCCACCAGTCAACAATCCACAAGCCAGGGACACAGCCAGACAGAACGGACTCAGGATGATCCAGGTAATGATTACAGACGCTCACAACAGACTTCAAAAATACCGACAAGAAATTGCGCGCCAAAAATCGTTAATTTCAAAAACCACCAATCAGGAATGGACCCGGACCATAGAACAGGCCGTCACCATAGGACAGAACAGGACCACACACTGCAAAAAAAACGGCACTAAAAGAAAAAATGGCCAAACTAACACACAACGAAGAGGACACCACAACACACACCTGGGTTAAAAACCTCTCCCACAGACAGCTCACAGACATGGAAAGAATAATACTGGCCAAGGGACTCAACTACAACCACAGGGACGCCAAGACAGCAGACGTCCTAGCAGCACTAGAATGCACACTCAGGAACAATGGACTGACAGAAGAGACACAACAAACAGTGAGACAAAGTATCACACCTCTGATAACAAGGAAAAGACAAACAAATAACCTCAAAACCCAGGAGAGAGAAGCACTAAAAACACTAAGAAACAATAAGAACATAATCATACTACCAGCAGACAAAGGCAGAATGACGGTCATCCTGGACAAAGCAGAGTACATCCAAAAAGCGCAACAACTACTTGCAGATACCAACACCTACCAAAAGAGGGAGTTTGACCCCACCCCACAGCTCACCAATAGGATAAACAACACACTGAGGAATCTACAAAAAATGGACAGATAACCAGGTCGGACTACAAAGAATGAAACCTGAAAGCAACAACACCCCAAGATTCCATGGACTACCTAAAGTGCACAAACCAGACATCCCACTCAGACCCATCGTATCACTAACAGGGACACCATCACACAAACTGGCTAAAGAACTACAGCAGAAACTGAAACACCTGATCAGCGGATCCAGACACTCTATACAATCAATACAGGAATTCTTGGACATCATCAGAAATATACACATAGACAAGGAAGAAACCATGGTTTCCTTCAATGTAACAGCACTGTTCACCTCTATCGACAAAACCCTAGCCAGAGAAACAATAGCCAACCTGCTGGACATACAGACCAGACAACAGGGCGTTGAACCTATCAACAAAGACGGCATACTTAAACTACTGGACCTGTGCCTCACAACACATTTCACATTCAACAACCAGATATACGAACAAATCAACAGAACACCCATGGGCTCACCCATCTCTGGACCCATAGCAGAAGCAGTAATGCAAACGTTAGAACAAACAGTCTTACCGCAAATTCAACCCAAACTCTGGGTCAGATATGTTGGATGACACCTTTGTAATCATTAAACACACAGAAATAGAGAACACACACCAGATCATCAACGCCACACTCACAGGAATCCGATTCACGAGAGAGGAAGAAAAGGATAACCAACTCCCATTCCTAGACGTGATGGTACAGAGAACACCGAACCGAGAATTCACCACGAAGGTATACAGGAAAGCCACACACACAGACCAAGTCCCGAACTATGAAAAAAACCACCCCAACACACACAAACGAAATTGCATCAAGACGCTATTCAAAAGGGCCAAAACACACTGCAGTACACCAGAACTGCAAAAAGAGGAAGAAGAACAATGTATTCGCCAAAAACGGATACCCTCGCAATTTCATCAACAGATGCCGAAGGGAAAGACAACGGAACGCGGACATGCCGCAACCCAAAGGACTAGCCATACTACCATACATAAGGAGCATTTCCGAACTGACAGCCAGACTACTGCGACCACTAGGACTCATAACAGCACACAAACCAACAGCCACTCGCAGACAACAACTCACCAGAACGAAGGACCCAATACCCATCCTGCGCGCCTTTATAGCAAAAAAAACCTACCCAGGTAAGTTTGCGCTACACCAGCTTCCGGGTCCGCTCCGCGCCTTTTTCCAATAAATGCGCGCAGGTGAGTCCCGGAGGTGTGACTTGACTCTCCAGTCTCCCCAATGTTCTCGAGATCAGATAAAGTCTTCTGACTGCCGCAGCCCGGGTTCGATTCCCGGGCAGCGAGGCAATTTTCAGCACAGCTACAAGAGTGGATTTATGCCTCCCTGATGGTCTAGTGGTTAGGATTTGGCGCTTTCACCGCCGCAGCCTGGGTTCGATTCCCGGTCAGGGGAGTAGTTTTCAATGGGTCTTAATGCACTGTACAGTTGTTTCTTGATCTTCGTCGGTCCAGGGCACTGCAATGCGAATTAGCTCGTTGGAATAGCATCCTGATGCAGATTTGTTTGCATGTGTTGGGATGATCGCTTCTGCGGCGACAAACAAGTGAACAATCCTCACTCTCTCGGTGGAGCAGGTCAGGGCTGCTTGGCAGCGTCTGTTTGTAGACGCGGTTACGTTTGTTTAACAGTTTAAATTTAATATTTTTGAATCCATTGCTCCCGATGCGATCTCTATAACATTGGGGAGACTGGAGAGTCAAGTCACATCTCTGGGACTCTCCTGCGTGCCTTTATAGGGAAAACAACCTACCCAGGTAAGCTTGCGCTACACCAGCTTCCGGGTCCGCTCCGCGCTTTTTTCCAATAAAGGCGCGCAGGAGAGTCCCGGAGACGTGACCTGACTCTCCAGTCTCCCCAATGTTACAGAGATCGCATAAAGTCTTCTTGCTGCCGCAGCCCGGGTTCGATTCCTGGTCAGGAAAGCAACTTTCAGAGGGTCTGCCGGCTACCCATTCTTCTTAAATGCGCTGTTCAGTTTTTTTATTGGTCTTCATCGTTCCTGGGTGCTGCAGTGTGGAGTAGCTCTTTGAAATAGCATCCTGATGCAGATTTGTTTGTATGTGTTGGGATGATTGCTTCTGCAGCTTAAGTTCTTGGTTCGCGTGTGTTGTTTTCCTGTAGACGCTGTTTTGAATTGACCATTGACTGTTCGCTCTACTGTGGCATCTAGAAATGGCACTTTGTTGTTGTTCTCCTCTTTTGTGAATTTTATGCCAGTAAGGAAATTGTTGATGGTGTTTTAGGTTTCCTCTAAGTTGTTTCACTTAGTGATGAAAAAAGTGTCATCACTGTAGCCGACCCAAAATTTGGGTTGGATCTTTGGAAGGGCTGTTTGTTCGAGTCTCTGCATTGTTGCTTCTGTTAGGAATCCTGATATTGGTGGTTTCATGGGTGTTCCGTTGATTTGTTTGTTTGTCCTGTTACTGAATAGGAAGTGGGAGGTAAGGCACAGCTCCACGAGCTTGACAGTGTTATCTTTGCTGATGAAGTTGGTGCTGTTTGGTGTTTGTGTCTTTGGGTCTTCAAGTGGTGTCTTCAGTTTTCTTTGGTCACGTTGATGTTACTGGATGTGAACAGGGCTGTATGTCAAAGGACAGCTTCATTCCATCCTCTTCTATCTTGGTGTCTTTTGTGTTCAAGAATTCTTGGATGGAGTAACTGGAGTAATCGTGAGTCTCCCTCGCCCCCTCAAAACCGGGTATCTGTGCCCCAAACAAGAGAATCCCCAATAACTAATGCTCTGCTCTTCTCCCCCCTTCCCTTCTGAGCAACAGGAACAGGCTCCGTGCCAGAGGCCTGAACCCCATTGCTTAACCCGGTAAGTCGTTCCCCCCACAAGTATCCAAAACAGTAAACTTGGTCTTGAGGGGAACGACCGCAGGGGGTCCCTGCACTGGCTGCTTCTTCCAAGTCCCTCTCACCGTCACCCATTTGTCTGCAATCTTTGGAGTTAGTACTTCCCTGAAGCTCTGATCTATGACCCCTCTGCCTCCCGAATGATTCTAAATTCATCCAACTCCAGCTCCAGTTCCCAAACACGGTCTTGGAGGAGCTGGAGACGGGTACACTTTCTGCAAGTGTAATCAGCAGGGACGACCATGGCATCCCTCACCTCAAACATGTTGGAAGAGGAACATTGCACTGCCTTCACTGCCATCCCTCTAAAAGTAACCTTTAAAAAAAAATACGTCTAAAGAATAGAACCAGCAAAATGCAGCACTGACCTGCTCACCGCAACGGGTCTTATTATAAGGTTAGAGGAGGAGGGCGGGTGGGAAGCACTACCCCTGTTGTGCCTCCGGTTTCTCTCTTGCACGCCTTTATAGGAATAAAAACCTACACAGGTAAGTTTGCGCTACACCAGCTTCCGGTCCGCTCCGCGCATTTTTTTTGAAAAAAAATTTAAATTTAAACCGTGAAACAAACGTAACCGCGTCTACAGACAGTGCCAAACAGCCCTTACCTGCTCCGCCGAGAGAGTGAAGATTGTTCACTCTTTTGTAGCTGCAGAAGCGATCATCCCAACACATGCAAACAAACCTGCATCGGGATGCCATTTCAACGAGCTACATCACACTGCAGCACCCAGGAATGACGAAGATCAATAAATAATTGTCCAGCGCATTTAAGGAGAATGGACAGCTGGTAGACCCGCTGAAAACTGCTTCCCTAACCAGGAATAGAACCCAGGCCGCGGCGGTGAAAGCATCGAATCCTAACCACTAGACCACCAGGGAGACCGAGACCGGTTTTTGTAGTTCTGCTGAAAATTGCCTCGCTGCCTGGGAATCGAACCTAGGCTGCGGTAGTAAGAAGACTTTCACCGGTACATCCATCAATGTAATTTTTTTGTATCCATTGCTCCCGATGCGATCCCTGTAACATTAGGTAGACTTGAGAGTCATGTCACATCTCCGGGACTCTCCTGCGCTCCTTTATAGGAAAAAAAACCTACCCAGGTAAGTTTGCGCTACACCAGCTTCCGGGTCCGCTCCGCGCTTTTTTTGAAAAAAAATTAAATTTAAACCGTGAAACAAACGTAACCGCGTCTACAACCAGACAGTGCCAAACAGCCCTTAACTGCTCCGCGGAGAGAGTGAGGATTGTTCACTCGTTTGTGGGTGTTGGGATGATTGCTTCTGCGGTTAAGTATTTGGTTTGCATGTGTTGTTTTTCTGTCGATGCTAGTTTGAAGTTCCCCATTGACTGTTCGCTCTACTGTGACATCTAGGAATGGCACTTTGTTGCTGTTCTCCTCCTCTTCAAACCAGGAGCCCCCCTCAGGCCACAGTCTCACCACTTGGAACACCAATATACACACTAGTCAAAGACCTCCACTGAAGACTAAAACACCAAGTCGAAGACTCACGCCACTCCAGTTACTCCATCCAAGAATTCTTGAACACCAAATACAACAAGGTAGAAGAGGATGGAATAATACTGGGAGTAACAGATAACCGGAGGGAACGCAATCCTTTCTTGATTGGAAATATACGGAATCGCTTTCAATTTGCCGGACGTGATTTGAACACGCAACCCTCGGATCTGGAGTCAGACGCGGCGCCACAAGCTCACAGAGCGTCTGCAGTCTCTACTCATGCTTAAGGGAAGTCATCGCACTACAATGATTTTACGTTATGAGTAAAAACGGATATGAACAGTTCATGTCTGTTCTGTCTCTCCCCCCTCTCCTTCTGTTTCTCGAAACAATTTCCAACCCTACCTCAATAAAAAGCTGAAATGAACTGCGGACGCTGTATATCAGAAACAAAAAACAAACAGTAGTTGCCGGTGACCCTTCCATAGAACCGATGGTGATTGGTTTATATGCAGGAGATATTGTGGGAGGAAGGCGGATGCAGTAAATGATAGATCAGGACAGAGCCCAAAGCGAGGGAAGAACTGTTGGACAGAAAAGGGAGTTGATAACGATCTGCGCGGGAGGGTGAATAACTGTTAATAGAGACTGTTCGTGGCTAAGAATAGGTAGTGTGTAATGACACACTATGTGATAACAAGGCTTGGTGTGTATGGTAGAGACGAGGATACTATGGATTTCAGGCCCTAGAATTATTGAATTTGATATTGGGACCGGAGGGATGTATGGTCCCCAAGTGGAATATTCGGTGCTCTTCGTTCTGCTTGTCCTGAGCTTCGCTGGGACAATACAGCAAACCTGAGACAGAGATGTTGGTCAGGGAACAGGGAGGGGTTGGAATTGGCAGGCAACTGGAAGCTCAGGGTCTTTTTTGCAGGCAGAACGTAGATGTTCTATAGATGTTTGGGGAACATTTTCCTGACCCCATTAAAAGCACACATTGTCAAAGCCGAGGAAAAGCAGCAAATAAAGCGCTCCTGGATGTGTTCGAATCACCAACCTTCCGGTTAACAGCCGTGAAAGTATTACAAGCATTTTCGACAAGTGATACAGGGGACTGGGAAGAAAAGTATTATAAACTGTGAACAACAAAGTTCTGGAGTACCACACTTACATTCAAACACCAAAAATATCCAGATCCTGATTAATCAGATTGAATTGTGGTGCTTTTCTGCAAAGCATCCATTTGTAATGTCCTACAAAAGAGTGACAAAACCCATCCCTGACAGCCCACGATAGAAAATCCGAAGGGATGAAGGTTTGCTTATTTTCTGAAGATTCACAAAACTAAGACTGGGTTTTGGTGATTGTTTCCTTTCCACTCCCAGGAGCCACAGTGGTTGAGGCGTTGAGTTGGGGAAAGTGAAATGTGCCCGTGAGCAGCGTGTGAGGCTATTTCAGCTCCCGCTGTGACTTGACTCCGATATTCTGAGGGACATTTATTGACGCGAGACAGTGAAAAGATTCTCATTCCCGCAGATCGGGAATTCAAACAGTATGCCGGCTTCAGGACAATGAGAAAGATTAATTGGGGTGTGTGAAGAAGCTGTGAGCTGCATTTCAAACAGGTAGGTGGAGACAGATGCGTCATTCATTGCGCCCCTGGCCCTGTGCGTATGTAACGCCACCATGCTGCAGAGTTCTGACGTTAACACGGACATGCGCAGCAATGGGAACAGTCACAAGGTCAACAACCAAAGATAATCAGCGTCACTGCTTCCCTTCCACAGTCACAACTTTGTGAAACAGTATCTTTCACTGGCAAAGGAAACACCCTTGTCCTCAGGTGCCTGCTTCATTTCGATCACGTTTCATGTCCCTCACTGTTCTAGTCTCATTTGCAGACACTTGGCTCAAAGCCTCAAAAGAAGCTCTGCGGGTATCTGCTTGTTCCACCCGAACAGGCAGTGGGTTACAGATTCCCACCAGTCCCAACGTGAGTGAAATATTTTTCCCCCTCCACTGATTTGAATCTTAAAGAAGAAGCCGGGGAGCAAACTCCCTTTCTTTTCGACGACATTTCTCATTTTGTAGTCGGCAGGGGTCACACCTGCGTGGGGAAACCGCAATGGGTTTCAAGTCCATCACATTAACCACTCAGCCCACGAATACAGTACTACACTGACAGCTTCACTTCCCAGATCTGTCTGCCTGCGGAGCTGAGAAAGAGTGAATCATTGCAGAGTTTGTTTGAATCCATTTACTTCAGTGATTCGAAAGGGTTAAATATCTGCACACGGCGAGTCTAGGTGTTTCATCGCAAAAGATGAAATGAACTTTCAGTTAAAAACAAATCTAGAAATTTCAGGAGGAATGGAGAAGGTCAGGCAACATCTACGGAAAGAGAATCAGACACAGCATTTCAGAATTCCGTTTTCTCCGACAGGTACTGTGAAACCTGCCGAGTTTCTCTTTTTTGTCTCGGGTTCTCAGCATCCGCAGTCCCTTACGTTAGACAATAATACTATTCAGAAACCCCTTTGTGGAGGAGGTTTCCGTTTGGATAACATTCGCCTGAGCCCATTAAAGTGCACACAGCCGCGAAGCCAAGGAAGAGCAGCGAACGAAGCGTCCCTGGGTGGGTTGAAACCACCAACCTTTCGGTTAACAGCTTTCAAGTCCATCGCATTAACCACTCAGCCCACGAATACAGAACCACACTGACAGCTTCACTTCCCAGATCTGTCTGCCTGCGGAGCTGAGAAAGAGTGAATCATCGCAGAGTTTGTTTGAATCCAATCATTTCACAGTGATTGTAAAGGGTCAAATATCTGCACACGGCGAGTCTAGGTGTTTCATCCCAAAAGATGAAATGAAATTTCAGTTAAAAGCAATACTCGAAACAGCAGGAGGAACTGAGAAGTTCATGCAACATCTGTGGAATGAGAATGAGACACAGCATTTCAGAATTCCGTTTTCTCTACCAGGTACTGTCAAACCGTACTTCGTTTCTCATTTAATCTCGGTTTCTCAGCTGGCTCCATTAAATGCGGACAGCTTTCAAGCTAAGGAAGAGCAGCGAACAAATCGCCCCTGGGTGGGTTCGAAACACCAACCGACCCGGTTAATACCCAAACACATTAACCAATTGCGCCACAGAGATAAGCAGGAGCACCCTCAGCGCCATCACTTAGGGGAGGTTATTAGTGAATTCATAATTCAGCCGGCCCCGCCGAGAATTACAATTGTCGTCTAACAGTTTTACTTTTAGATAATAAAGCCTGGGACATTCATTGTGGAGACACCGGGGACAGTCTGATCCCACCCTCTGCAGACACATCCATGTCACGAGGAACTACCTTTCTTACTCCGGGACCGTCGCCCTTCCAGCCTTTCAGTGTTTTGCCTGTTCCCTAGTTCTCTCTTTAGCTCGGAGGCGGGAAGGGGTTTGAATTCCTGAAGTGCATGAACGACAATTCTTTCAATGTCTCAGATCAATTCATGTCCCGAGAACATCAGTCAATCTCCCGGACTCTTCAACAAGGGAACGGTGTCTGGACTGTCTCTGCTCAGTCGGACAGTTTATCTTACATTCTCATCTAAATCCGCTTCCCAAAGAGTTTCCAAAGATTCACAAAGCTGGAGACTGGGATTTCTGTTTGCTTCATGAACATCTTTCCTCTTCCTAACTGACAATATTTTACCAAAATCTCTTCCCAAGGGTACGCCATGCATCATGTCCAGGAATGAGGAATTTCCATTTTGAGGAGACATTCCAACGGTTGGGAATGCTTGCTTTCTAGCAAAGAAGGTAAACTGGAGATTTTCTGCGGCTGTTGGTAATGATGGAAGAAGAAGCGGTGGGAATGGGGAGATTAATGATCAGAAGAACCAATTGCCACTGACCAGAGTCAGTTACCAGAGGACAGGAATTGAAGTTCTCGAATGAAAAGCAGCACTTGTGCCTAATAAACACAGAGAATACTGCAGAAAGCCAACAGGTCGAGCAGCATCCGTGGGAAGGTAAACAGAACTGACGTTTTGAGACTGGTACATTTTTTGTTCAGAACTCGAGTTTCCTGCATGGCAATAAATTCCCAGACATGAGAAAACGGGACTTGAATCGGACGGGTTTTGTGAAGTTTGAGCGAAAATGCAACCAACAGGAAGTCATTTAAAGTCGCCAGCGAAGAAAGCATAGTCAGCAGGTTTCCATCCTGGCCGGGGGGAAGCGGCATGAAACACCAAAGGATCTCTACGCCAGCACTTTAAATGGTCGGCCTCAACTACACGCCCTAAGTTGTGGTCAAAAATTTCTCATGGAATTGTTCTCACAGGATCGGTGAGTACTCGGCTTGTCCTGTCCGCGCCATAGCCCCAACGTATCCTGTTCCCCTGGATTTGATCAGGACAGAGGAGGCTGATGGGAGATCGAATTGAACTACACACATTGATGAAGGGATAGAGCGGGTGGGAAAGATCCATTTCCATGCGTAGAGAGATGAATAACCAGGGCCGAAAATAAGGAGCAACTTCAAGAAATTTGGGGTTCATTCAGCAAAGCTAATGTAGAACTGTTCACAGAAAATTGTGATGAAAGTTGGGGCAGAGGGTTGGAGAAAGTAAAATGTGCTGGTGAGCAGTGTGTGGGGCTATTTCAGCTTCCTCTCATCTGACAACGCTGTGACTTGACTCCGATGTTCTCAGAGATAATTATTGACGCGTGAGAGTGGGAAGATTCTCATTCCCGCAGATCGGGAATTCAAACAGTATGTCGGCTTCAGGACAATGAGAAAGATGAATTGGGGTGTGTGAAGAAGCTGTGAGCTGCATTTCAAACAGACAGGTGGAGACAGATGCGTCATTCATAGCGCCCCGGCCCTGTGCATATCTAACGTCAACATGCTGCAGAGTTCTGACGTTAACACGGACATATGCAGCAATGGGAACAGTCACAAGGTTAACAACCAAAGATAATCAGCGTCACTGATTCCCTTCCACAGTTCCAACATTGTGAACGAGTACCTTTCACTGACAAAGGAAACACCCTTGTCCTCAGGTGCCTGCTTCATTTCGATCACGATTTCCAGCCCCTCACTGTTCTAGTCTCATTTCCAAACACTTGGCACATAGCCTCAAAAGAAGCTCTGCGGATATCTGCTTGTTCCACCCGAACAGGCAGTGGGTTGCAGATTCCCACCAGTCCCAATGTGAGTGAAATATTTTTCCCCCTCCACTGATTTGAATCTTAAAGAAGAATCCGGGGAGCAAACTCCCTTTCTTTTCGACGACATTTTTCATTTTGTAGTCGGCAGGGGTCACACCTGCGTGGGGAAACCGCAATGGGTTTCAAGTCCATCGCATTAACCACTCGACCCACGAATACAGAACCACACTGACAGCTTCACTTCCCAGGTCTGTCTGCCTGTGGAGCAGAGAAAGAGTGAATCATCGCAAAGTTTGTTTGAATCCAATCATTTCACAGTGATTCGAAAGGGTTAAATATCTGCACACGGCGAGTCTAGGTGTTTCATCGCAAAAGATGAAATAAACTTTCAGTTAAAAACAAAGCACGAGACTGCAGGAGGAACTGAGAAGGTCAGGCAACATCGGTGGAACGAGAATCAGAGACAACGTTTCAGAAATCCGTTTTCTCCGACAGGTGCTGTCGAGTTTCTCTTTTTGTCTCGGCTTCTCAGCATCCGCATTCCCTCACGTCAGACATTAATTCAATCCAGAAAGGATTTCTGTTTGGGGAACATTTTCCTGACCCCATTAAAAGCTGACGGGTTACCAAGTCGGGAAAGATCAGTTAACTCATCGCCCCGTGGTGGGCTCGAACCACAAACGTTTCAGTTGACAGCCGAACGTGCATAACCAATTGCGCCACAGAGGCAAGCGGGAGTGTGGGCTGCACCATCGCTTAGGGGAGGCTGTTAGTGAGTTCATAATTCAGCCGGCCCCGCCGAGAATTACAATTGTCGTCTAACAGTTTTACTTTTCCTTCATAATGCCTGGGACATTCATTGTGGAGACACCGGGGACAGTCTGATCCCACCCTCTGCAGACACATCCATGTCACGAGGAACTAGCTTTTTACTCCGGGGCCGTCGCCCTTCGAGCCTTTCAGTGTTTTGTCTGTTCCCGAGTTCCCTCATTGGCTCGGAGGCGAGAAGGGGTTTGAATTCCTGATGTGCATGAACGACAATTCTTTCAATGTCTCAGATCAGTTCATACCCCGAGAACATCAGAGTCAACCTCCCGGCCTCTTCAACAAGGGGACGGTGTCTGGATTGTCTCTGGACAATCGACAGGATGAATGTAGATTGGTAAATGTATTTAGAGACAGTTCTGTTCTAGCCCTTTGTGCGAAAGTGGATCCGGAGGAATAAAAGGGTCATTAACAACATCGATCTGAAATTGGATACGTGACAAGAAACAGAGCCATCATTAACAGTTGGCTTTTGAACTGGAGAAGGTTTCTCGTGAAATTAGTTTGAGGGTCGAGATATGCAAGATCAACGAGTATTTTCGCTTCCCCGGTCCCCAACGCCTTATTTTCACTATGGACATTCAGTCCCTGTACACCTCCATCCCCCATCACGAAGGACTCAAAGCCCTCCGCTTCTTCCTTTCCCGCCGCACCAACCAGTACCCTTCCACTGACACCCTCCTTCAACTGACTGAACTGGTCCTCACCCTGAATAACTTCTCTTTTCAATCCTCCCACTTCCTCCAAACTAAAGGAGTTGCCATGGGCACCCGCATGGGCCCCAGCTATGCCTGTCTCTTCGTAGGATATGTGGAACAGTCCATCTTCCGCAACTACACTGGCACCACCCCCCACCTTTTCCTCCGCTACATCGATGACTGTATCGGCGCTGCCTCGTGCTCCCACGAGGAGGTTGAACAGTTCATCAACTTTACTAACACCTTCCATCCCGACCTCAAATTCACCTGGACTGTCTCAGACTCCTCCCTCCCCTTCCTAGACCTTTCCATCTCTATCTTGGGCGACCGACTCAACACAGAAACATCTATTATAAACCGACTGACTCCCGCAGCTACCTGGACTACACCTCCTCCCACCCTGCCCCCTGTAAAAACGCCATCCCATATTCCCAATTCCTTCGTCTCCGCCGCATCTGCTCCCAGGAGGACCAGTTCCAACACCACACAGCCCAGATGGCCTCCTTCTTCAAGGACCGCAGATTCCCCCCAGACGTGATCGACGATGCCTTCCACCGCATTTCCTCCACTTCCCGCTCCTCCGCCCTTGAGCCCCGCTCCTCCAACCGCCACCAAGACAGAACCCCACTGGTTCTCACCTACCACCCCACCAACCTCCGCATACAACGTATCATCCGCCGCCATTTCCGCCACCTCCAAACGGACCCCACTACCAAGGATATATTTCCCTCCCCTCCCCTATCAGCGTTCCGCAAGGACCACTCCCTTCGTGACTCCCTCGTCAGGTCCACACCCCCCACCAACCCAACCTCCACCCCCGGCACCTTCCCCTGCAACCGCAGGAAATGTAAAACTTGCGCCCGCACCTCCACACTCACTTCCCTCCAAGGCCCCAAGGGATCCTTCCATATCCGCCACAAGTTCACCTGTACCTCCACACACATCATCTATTGCATCCGCTGCACCCGATGTGGCCTCCTCTATATTGGTGAGACAGGCCGCTTACTTGCGGAACGCTTCAGAGAACACCTCCGGGCCACCCGGACCAACCAACCCAATCACCCCGTGGCTCAACACTTTAACTCTCCCTCCCACTCCACCGAGGACATGCAGGTCCTTGGACTCCTCCACCGGCAGAACATAACAACACGACGGCTGGAGGAGGAGCGCCTCATCTTCCGCCTGGGAACCCTCCAACCACAACGTATGAATTCAGATTTCTCCAGTTTCCTCATTTCCCCTCCCCCCACCTTGTCTCAGTCGGTTCCCTCAACTCAGCACCGCCCTCCTAACCTGCAATCCTCTTCCTGACCTCTCCGCCCCCACCCCACTCCGGCCTATCACCCTCACCTTGACCTCCTTCCACCTAACCCACCTCCATCGCCCCTCCCCCAAGTCCCTCCTCCCTACCTTTTATCTTAGCCTGCTTGGCTACTCTCTCTCATTCCTGATGAAGGGCTTATGCTCGAAACGTCGAATTCTCTATTCCTGAGATGCTGCCTGGCCTGCTGTGCTTTGACCAGCAACACATTTGCAGATATGCAAGATCAACATAACTTAGCTAAAACACGCAAACACTTTCCTCATTAGCAGACAGTGAAAGGATTACAAAATGCAAATTAAACATTTTCGACAAGTGATACAGGGGACTGGGAAGATAAGTAATATAAACTGTGAACACCAAAGATCTGGAGTACAACACACACATTCAAAGACCGAAAACATCCAGGTCCTGATTAATCAGATTGCATTGTGGTGCTCTTCTGCAAAACTTCCACTTGTAATGTCCTACAAAAGAATGACAAAGCTCAGGATGGAAAATCTGAAGGGATGAACGTTGGCTTATTTTCTGAAGATTCACAAAGCTAAGACTGGGTTTTGGTGATTGTTTCCTTTCCACTCCCAGGAGCGGCAGTGGGGGAGAAAAACACCATCTGATTCACTCCTGTCCCTTTTTAGTGAAGGAAGCTGCCGTTGCAGGGAAGGGTCCACTCAGTCATCCCAGCTGCATGCTTTACCTGGCTGTACCAGGGATCCAGGAACAAACGGACAACTCAGCTGACCAACAAAGAAAGTGGGGTGAGGGGACTGGGTGCACTTTGAGCTGGAGGTGTTTTCTTTTAAAAGCACTTATTGTATGCCTTTATTATTAACTATTCAATTCAGCTCATTGAATCAATTCTGCCATTTATTCAGATCACGTTAGCTCTGGTAAACATCAACTCCACTTTCTTGCTATTTCCACATAATCCTCAATTCCCTCACTAGTTAAACAAAAACTGACAGCCTTGGATGTACTTAACGACCCAAGCTCAACAACCCCCTGTAGTAACATGGTCCACAGATTTACTGTCCCCAGTAAAAATTCCTATCTGTCTTCAACATGCAATCTCTCATTTGCAGGTTATTCCCTCTGGTGCTAGACTCACCCACAAAGGTAAACTTTTCCACATCAAGCCTGTCAAGTCTCCTCAGAATCGCTTATGTGAAA
Source organism: Hemiscyllium ocellatum (assembly GCF_020745735.1). Lineage (NCBI taxonomy): Eukaryota > Metazoa > Chordata > Chondrichthyes > Orectolobiformes > Hemiscylliidae > Hemiscyllium > Hemiscyllium ocellatum. The sequence continues at coordinate 13,489 of NW_026867479.1, read as the reverse complement.
ATAAGGTTACCTCTAAATCTTCTCACTTCTAATAAGTATAGGCCCAACCAATTCACTTCTCTTCATATGATATTCTTTTCATCCTGGTCAATCTTCTCTGGACTGCCACCAAAGTCAGTATATCTTTCCTTGGGTAAAGGACCCACCCAGTGTTCAGTTTTGACCTGACTGTTGCCTGATAGAGGTTCACTATAACCTCCCGACTTTTATACTCTATTTAAAGGTCAACCTCCCATTTGCCTTCCCTATTACTCACTGAACTTGGATGAAGAGATGCATGGGTATGGGCTTCCAAATCCCTCAATTCAACAGCTTTCTCCATTTAACATTCAGCACTGTTCCTCCTGGCAAAGTGCACAACCTCTTTTCCCCAAATTCTATTCCATTTGCCATTTGCTTAACCTGTCTATATACCTCTGCAGATATTTCATGTCTTCTCACCACCTGCCTTCCTATCAACCATCTTTTCTGCAATCTTGGCAATAGTGCATTCAATTCACTTATCCAAGTAAATAATTGTAAATAATACATATTGTAAATAATTTTGGCCCCAGCACTGATCCCTGTGGCAAACTACTGATTACAATTTGCTATCCTGAACATGCCCCTTATCCCAATTGTATCATTGGTTAGCCAATCCTCTATCCATGCCTCTTTGCTTATTATTTCATGAGATGTGAATATCATTGGGTCTGCCAACAACCCTTCCCAAACTGTCCTTGAAAATGTGGCGCTGAGCTGCCTCTTAAATTGCTTCAATTTATAATTTGGTCTGCAATAATGTTCAGGAGCGAGTTCCAGGTTTTTGATCAATAACAAAGAAGCAATGCGATATATTTCACAGTTGGAACGCTGTGTTCACACTTACCTGCTCTTGGTGGTTGAGGTGATGGCTTGGAAGGTGCTTTTGAAGAGCCACCACTTAATCAAGCCAGAATGATAGATTGTGGCCAAAGATTCTGCTTTTTGACTTTCATCATCAAACTACATTCTTTCCAGCCAAGATTTTAGTCTGAAACTGCCACACAATTCCTCCTGTTATAGCTTCAATCAGCTATAATAATATGACGATTCTTGGGGTGATTTTTCACACCTGAGTGCAAAATAAATACAGATCATTGTTTCCAGCTTTGGTGGAGCAAAACAAAACAGCAAATTAGTGGATAATTACAGTTAGTGCAAACAAAGCTAGCGATCAATAATGACTCACCCTGTTCACTTCAATGGCCAAATTACATTTTGAAAACCAAATACACACAGACAACATGTCAAAGTGGTTCATAGGAGGAGAAATGGGGCATTGAAGAGGAGTGAAATGATTGCTTTTGGTCACCGCCACCATTGTCCGAAAAACATATTGAAAGGATTCTTAAAATGGAGGCAAAAAGGTGGCGTGGTATAACACTTCAGACACCGCAAAGTGTAAGACCACTTTCTAGTGGAAGAAAATGACATTTCTTATTTCTATAAGAACGGGGGAACAAATGGGGAATAAATCTGAATTGGGAACTCTTTCTTATTAAGGATGTTCCTACACCACAGTCTTGGTTTAGAGCATAAGTTCTTCATCAGGAATGAAGGTTGGTCCAACGGGGCTGAGAGATAATTGGGAAGAGGATGGGGATGGAAGGGAGGTAGCTGTGAATGAAATAGGTCGATGGAGGTGCTGATTTATCATGAGAGGTAAGACAGGAGGGTGGAGCGAATAGGTGGGAAGCAAGATGAAAATGTAGGACAGCTCAAGAGGCCAATGCCGAGTTGGAAGGTTGGATCTGGGACAAGGCGCGTGGTGTGAGAGTGAGGGTGAAGGGAAATACGGAAACTGTAGTTGGTGGGTCCCAAGGCAGAAGATGAAGTATTCTTCCAACAAGCGACAGGTAGCTAGAGCTTGGAGGGGGATGCGGCACACAGTGAATACCAAGTCGGATAAATGTGGAATCAAATTTGACCAAAAAATTATACAATCAAGAAGGGACATAAGAAATGGGGGAAGGGCAGTAGGTAAGAAATGCAGCATCATAGAAGGTGCTCCTCCAGGGAGTGTATTTTACGAACTACAACTGCTAAATATAAACACTCTGACATGATCCTCCGGTTTTAATGTGAACCAAAGCCCCATACAGTAGGTACCATTTAAATAAGTTAATAGATACAAGCCTTGAGCAAATCCAGCCTCCAATTGGGCCCCCCTTTTAGAGCTCGGTGCTTCCCCCAGCTCCAGGGGGTTGTTGAGCTCCTGGGCTCCAGCTGCCACTGCCACTCCTCCACTGAAGAAGCTTTGGGAAGCAGATGCAAAGGTAAGATACAGAACAGAGCACCTTTGCCAAGGAAAGCAGCTTATGGAGACATTGAGCAATAGCATCATATGGTTTTGACCAATCGACCTCTGGGTTATGTGCCCAGCACACTCATGCTGCACTACTCTGCTTCGGTGCTCCGAGTCGCAGGATTGTGGATCAGTTTAAAGTCGATCCTCTATCTCTGATAACATCGCTTCACAAAGCAGTGAAGAAAGGTTTAGGCACACTAACCTTCATCAGTTAGGGAATTGAGTATAGATGTTGGCAAGATATAGTGTAGTTATACAGAACGTTGATGAGGCTGCACCTGGAATATTGTGATCAGTTTTGGTCCCCTTGGTAACATCTTCAACATCTTCTAACATCTTCAACTCTGGGTTTGTGTTGAACTTGATAGGATATTTTGTCCAACTCAGCATGTTTAAACAGTATCGCTCGGAGGGAGTCATTTGAAACATTTGGGGAGGTGAGTTCAACAAGATTGAAGTATCCAAAGTTACTTGGACTCTCTTTTAAACTTACATCAGGACCAGTAGTCAGAGACACATACAACATGGAAACAGACCCTTCAGTCCAACTTTTCCATGCTGACCTGATATCCTAAATTAATCTAGCCCATTTGACAGCACCCGACCCATATACTCTGGCAGCTCATTTCATGTATGTACCACCCTCTGCATGAAGAAGTTGTCCCTTTAATATATTTCGCCTCTCACCCTGAACCTATACCCTCTATTTCTGGACTCCTCCATCCCAGCGAAAATACCTTGTCTTTTACCCTGTCCATCCCTCTCATGAATTTGTAACCTCTATTAGGTCACTCCTCTACCTCCGATGCTCCAGTGAAAACAGCCCCAGCCTATTCAGACTCTCCCTGTAGCTCAATCCCTCCAACCCCCAGCAACATTCCGTAAATCGTTTCTCATAGAGAAGTCAACGTTTCAGTCCTGAAGAAGGGTTAATACCCAAAATGCTGACTACTCCACATCTTGGTGCTGCCTGGCTTGCTCTATTCTCCCGACCTCCTGCTTGCCTACTTCGGGTTGCAATAGGTAATGGCTCAGTGGTTACCACCGCAGCCTCACTATGCCACAGATCCAGGTTTTATTCCAGCCTTGGGTGTCTGTCTGTGAGGAGTTTGCACATTCTCCCAGTGTCTGCGTGGGTTTTCTCTGGGTGGTCCTGTCCAAAGACATGCAAGTCTGAGGTTTGATGAAGGACTTCCTGCACTTAGAGCAACTGAACAACTTCTCCCCCATGTGGACTCACCAGTGGGCCAGCAGGTCAGAAGAAAGAGCAAAGCCCTTCATGCACTCGGGGCAGAAGAACGGCCTCTCCTCGGTGTGGACCCACTGGTGTCTCAGCAGGTGGGAAGAACTGCTGAAAGCCATCTCGCACTCAGGGCATGAGAACAGCCGTCCCGGGTGTGGACCAACTAGTGCTTCCACATGGCAGAGGAGTCACTAAAGGCCTTCCCGCACTCAGGGGAGCAGAAGGGCCTCCCTTCTCTGCGGACTCATTGGTGCTTCAGAACCCTTTCAAATTTCACAATAGCCTTCTGATAGGAGGGAGACCAGAATTGCACACAATATTCCAAATGTATTCCACAATATTCCAGCGTCCTGTCCAGCTGCAACGAAACTTCCCAACTCCCATAATCAAATTAGAGGATTGCGAAAGTTTTTAAAACTCACAAAATAAAATAGGAAAAAAAATAGAAGGATAAACCAAATTTTTGATGTCAACTTGGAAGCATCATTAAGAAATCGGCGGACTGGGTTTTTCGGTACCTGTTCTCCTTAAATACACAATATACATCTTTATCTTCTGCTCTTCGTAGTTCACAAAACCATGCTGAGTATCCTTGATCACATTATTCCTATCCAGATGTTCATAATCCTATCCCTTACAATTTTCTCTAAGACTTTGCCCACAACAGAAGTGAGACTCACCGGCCTATAGTTACTAGGGTTATACCTACTCCCCTTCTTGAACAAGGGAACCACATTTGCTATCCTCCAGTCTTCTGGCACTATTCCTGTAGAAAACGAGGTCATAAAAATCAAGGCCAATGGCTCTGCAATCTACTCCCTTGATTCCCAAAGAATCCTAGAATTAATGCCATCAGGCCCAGGGGACTTATCTATTTTCACCCTTTCCAGGATTTCCAATACCTCTTCCCTACATACCTCAAAGCCATCAATTTTAATTGATTGTGACTCAATATTCACATTGGCAACAATGTCCTGTTCCTGAGTGAATACTGATGAAAAATATTCATTCAGTGTTTCCCCAATCTCTTCGGCCTCCATGCGCAACTTCCCACTACTATCCTTGACTGGACCTATTCTTACCCGAGTCATTCTTTTATTCCTGACATACCTATAGAAAGCCTTTGGGTTTTCCCTAAACCTACCAACCAAGGACTTTTCATGTCCCCTCCTTGCTGCTCTTAGCTCTCTCTTTAGATCCTCCCTGGCTAACTTATAACTCTCAATCGCCCCAATTGAACCTCCACGCCTCATCTTTACATAGGCCGCCCTCTTCGCTTTAACAAGGGATTCCAATTCATTATTAAACCACGACTCCCTCACACGATCATTTACTCCCTGCCTGACTGGTACATACTTATCAAGAACACTCAATAGTTGCTCCTTGAACAAGCTCCACATATCGATTGTCCCCTTCCCTTAAAGCCTACTTTTCCAAGCCACGCATCCTAAGTCATGCCTCACCGCATCATAATTTCCTTGCCCCCAGCTTTAACTCTTGCCCTGCAGTGCACAATTATCCTTCTTCATCACCAGAGTAAAAGTCACCGAATTGTGGTCACTGTCCCCAAAGTGCTCACCTACCTCCAATTCTAACACCTGGCCTGGTTCATTACCCAGAACCAAATCCAGTTTGGCCTCACCTCTTGTTGGCATGTCAACATATTGTGTCAGGAAACCCTCCTGCACACATTGGACAAACACCGCCCCATTTAACGTTCTCGAGCTATAGCTTTCCCAGTCAACATCTGGAAAGTCAAAGACTTCCAGAACAACCACATTATTACTTTCACTCTTCTCCTGAATCACCCTTGCAATCCTTTCTTCTACGTCTCTAGGACTATTAGGCCTGTAGAAAACTCCTAACAGGGTGACCTCACCTTTCCTATTTCTAACCACAGCCCAAACTACCTCAGATGGCGAGTCTTCATCCATCATCCTTTCCACCGCTGTAATACTATCCCTGACAAGCAATGCCACGCTTCCCCCTCTTTTACCCCCACCTCTGACCCTACTAAAACATTTAAACACTGGAACCTGCAACAACCAATTCTTTCCCTGTTCTACCCATGTCTCCGTAATAGCCACAACATCGAACTCCCAGGTACCAACCAACGCTGCAAGTTCACCTACGTTATTTCGTATACTTCTCACATTGAAGTATATACACTTCAAGTCACATTCCTGTTTAGAGGCAACCTCCTACGAGATTGATGCCATGTTCCTAACCTCCCTACACCCTAAAGCTACAGTCTAGGTTCCCATGTCCCTGCAGAGTTAGTTTAAACCCCACCTAAACGAGCACGAGCAAACGTCCCCCCAAGGATACTGGTGCCCCTCAGTTTCAGGTGTAGACCATCCTGTTTATAGAGGTCCCACCTTCCCCAGGAAGAACCCCAGTTATCCAGATACCGGAATCCCTCCCTCCTGCACCATCCCTGTAGCCACGCTTTTAACTGTTCTCTCTCACTATTCCTTGACTCGCTATCAAGTGGCACGGGTAACAAACCAGAGACAACAACTCTGTTAGTTCTAACTCAGCACTTCCAACCTGGCGCCCTGAAAGCCTGCCTAACATTCTCATCCTTCTTCCTACCTATGTCGTTGGTGCCAATGTGGACCACTTCGGGCTGCTCCCCCACCCATTAAGGACGCGGAAAACACGATCAGAGACGTCACTTACCCTTGCACCTGGGAGGCAACATACCAATCGTGAGACTCTCTCACCACCACAAAGCCGCCTATCTATGCCCCAAAATATCGAGTATCCAATAACTATTGATCTGTTCTTCTCCAACCTTCCCTTCTCAGCAACAGGAACAGGCTCTGTGCCAGAGGCCTGAACCCCACTGCTTACCCCAGGTAAGTCGTCCCGCCAACAAGTATTCAAAATGGTATACTAGTTCTTGAGGGGAACGACCGCAGGGGGTCTCTGCATTGGCTGCTTTCTCCAAATCCTCCTCACTGTCACCCGTCTGCCTGCAATCTTTGGAGTTGCAACTTTCCTAAAGCACCAATCGATGAGCCCCCTCTGCCTACCAAATGATTCTAAGTCCATCCAACTCCAGCTCCAGTTCCTGAACACGGTCTTGGAGGAGCTGGAGATGGGTGCACTTCCTGCAAGTGTAATCAGCAGGGACGACCATGGCGTCCCTCGCCTCAACCATGTCGCAAGAGGAACATTACACTGTCCTCACTGCAATCCCTCCTAAGGTAAACTTCAAAAAAAACTAGGTCTGAAGAACAGAAAAAGCAAAATGCAGCACTGACCTGCTTACCACAACGGGTCTTATAATTAGGTTAGAGGAGGAGGGCGGGTGGGAGGCACTACTCCTGTAGTGCCTCGGGTTCCTCTCCTGCGCGCCTTTATCGGAAAAAAAACCTACCCAGGTAAGCATGCGCTACACCAGCTTCCGGGTCCGCTCCGCGCTTTTTTCCAATAAAGGCACGCAGGTGAGTCCCGGAGATGTGACATGACTCTCCAGTCTCCCCAATGTTATAGAGATCGCATCGGGAGCAAGGGATACAAAAAAATTACATTGATGGATGTACCGGTGAAAGTCTTCTTTCTGCCGCAGCCCAGGTTCGATTCCCGGGCAGCGAGGCAATTTTTAGCAGAGCTACCAAGCAGCGTGCATGTCTCCCTGGTGGTCTAGTGGTTAGGATTTGGCACTTTCACCGCCGCGGCCCGGGTTCGATTCCCGGTCAGGGAAGGCGCTTTCAGCTGGCCCACCGGCTGTCCATTCTTCTGCAGTGTACTTTTCAGTTGTTTATTGATCTTCACCGTACCTGGGTGCAGCAGTGTGATGTAGCTCGTTGAAATCGCATCCTGATGCGTATTTGTTTGCATGTGTTGGGATGATTGCTTCTGCAGCTACAAACGAGTGAACAGTCTTCACTCTCTCGGCGGAGCAGGTCGGGGCTGCTTGGCAGTGTCTGTTTGTAGACGCGGTTACGTGTGTTTTACAGTTTAAATTTAATTTTTCTTGTCTCCCTTCATTCCACTTAAAGTTCAAGAGACCTCAAACCGAAATTCCCCAGGTACTTTTGGGACAATTTCTTCCAGGTGTTCGCTAAATATATCTCTGAGAACTTTGTAAAGTTTGAACATTGTGAGTGTTGACTTTTTGTACTTTGGCGCGAAATCACAGTTCGAAGAAAACAGAATGGCGCAACTTAGACAGAGTTTATACTTGCAGGACGGCGATCTGTCTGCGGGTGCATGATGGGAGCATCACCCAAAAGGGAAACCATCTCTCCTATTCATTCAGTGTCGTCTTTAGCAGCTTTTCCGTAGAACGGCGCACTGTTCAGCACCTCGCCTTTTCTTTCCCAAAAAACTTTGACATAAATATTTCACATTGGTACACTGGCCCAATGTGCACAATTGAGATGACACACTGGTGGAGGTCTGAGTGGTCTTCTGTTGTTCTCTGTACCCTATGTTGCGGAGGGCAATGCTTATCAAGGTTCACTCCGGTGTCAGAGAAAAGTTGCGAAACAAAACGGTTTAATTTTCTGCCTGTGGAGGGAGCCCGGTTTCTGGGTCCGGGACAAACAACAGTAGGGAGACAGAATGAGAAGCAGCTGTTCCGGAAACTCTTTCCCGCTTGCAATTCTCAGAGCAATGTCAAATGTATTTCACACTGAGCAAGACTCAGCTGGTTAAAGAGGTGGAGCGGGGGTGCTTGTGTGCTCTCAGTGTGGCTCGTTGGTCTCGGGGTATGATTCTCGCTTTGGGTCTTCTACTCCGTAGACTTGCGCGAAATCTGGGACGAGCCCTCGTTTCCTGATTTGTGCAAGAGTGCCCGGTTAACTTTCTCGAAAAGTACCTTCGCTAAAGTGCGGGCTTTTGACTGAAACGTCGATCTTACTGCTCCTCGGATGCTGCCTGAACTGTTGTGCTTTTCCAGCACCACTAATCCAGAATCTGGTTTCCAACATCTGCAGTCATTATTTTTCCCGCTTGGAGTACAAATTGGGCAGAAGGCAAGGAAGTGAAATGATGGAATATTGTGTTGATGTCAGTGGTGCCGTGTTTAAGGAATGTCAGCACTGAAGCAAGATTGGAAATTTGGGACAGCTCTCCTCGGAGAAGAGAAGTTTGAAATCTGGCCTGGTTGAAGCTTTCCAAGTCATGCAAAGTTTAGACAGAGAAAGTGATGTAGTCAAAATGCTCCCACGCCTGAAAGGATCGGCAACAATTCGGCAGAGTTTTAAAGTCATGAGGAAAAGAACTAAAAGTGACATTGGGAAGAACGCTTTCGTACAGGGAGTGGTTGCGTTCAGTAAATCCCTAACTGACACTGACAAAGAGACAGATTGAATAGACGCAAACGGGAATTCGGTGGTCATGTTTAAAGTAACACTGTGCAGAATTACATGGAGAAGGAAAGAGAATGATACGAGTAGAGACCCACGTTTACTTACTGTGTCGAACGAGCAGAGCGAAGGTGGGCCGCATGGCCTCCGTCTGTGCTTTGACACATGCTGTGATTCAGAATGGAATCACAATTCGACCAACAGAATGTGGGAAGTTAGGAAAAAGTTTATATTTACACAGCTTCCATACATCTGCGCGACAGCATATGATACGACAGCAGTGGAGATCTTTGACATCAGTCTCGAAGTGACCTGTGGAAAACTCTCGGCATGTAGGAGCAGAGTGGCGTAGTGGTTGTCTGCTGGGCTCATAGCCCCGAGGTCGATGGATTGAAGTCATCCTCCGCTGTAGTGCAATGTCTCCTTGAGCGGCTTCCTTTTGAACTGGGGCTGTGCTATATTCTATACCTTGCCTTTGCACCTACTGCCTGAGTGTCTGAATACCCTGTATCATACCGACACTCTCGGGGAACTCACACGGTTCAAGTAACATGCTTTTTGGAGGTCTGAGTGGTCTTCTCCTGTTCTTCGTCGGTTTCCTATGAACTGATTCGCAAAACCACTTCTTCTCAATGCCAATGAACTGATAAAGTTGAAACACATGCCTTGTACTTCCATCCATTCCCTGCATTAATCGCCACGCCAGGTCGGACGTGAGTGACAGGACGATCAGTATGTTAGAAACCGTATCACCACTCAGATACAGTTCCTTCCTATGAGGACAGATATTACTGATTGTGAATCACCTCAGAGAGAGGCAAGTGGCAGAGAGTCGCCGTGGACTCGATGGGCTGAAGGGCTTGTGTCTGCGCGAGAATGGTGCAACGTGTTTATGCCGTCCCACTGCCTGTCTCTGGGACAGAGAGGCTGAGGGAGTAAAACTGGTTCATTTTTAACCGTCCCTTCCGTGTTGGACTGCCTGCAGTCCCTCAGCTCAGAGCCGGGGATGACTCTCGGTGAGTGAAGGTTTCACTCGGATTCTCTTCATCTGGGACACTTGAGGCTCAGATGTTAACTGCTGCGCGATCGCAGCAAAGAAAGCGGTGCCCACTTTGCAATAGACTTTCTGCATTTTGCTGCATGAAGACGAATTCTGAACATCAAGCAGGCTGTACAACAATGTACGCATATGAATTTACTTGAGGAAGAGTGCTTGGTGTCCATTTCTCTATGTCTCACCAGCACAGCATTTTTCTATCTCTCCGATAATAGACCTTTGCAGGAAATTCATATTCAAAGTTACTCACTTCCCACGCATTAGTGTAAGTGATTTCTCTCACCTCAAGTGATTGAGAGAGACAGCAGAAGAGCGAATGGACTCTTCCCTCACCCCAGAACAGCTTGCAAGTAGAAACAAAATGGTTTAATTATCCGCCAGTACAGAGTCCAGTTCCTGGGGATGAGACAAACATCAGCGCCCCGGGTACTTCACACTGAGCAAGTTTCAACTGGCTCGGAGTCTCCAGTGTACATTACTCCTTGAGTTTATATTTGCACATCGGTGATATGTCTGCACAACAGCACATGACACTACAGCAGTGAAGATCTTTTGATTTCATTCTCGAACGTGCAAGACACACGCCAACTGAAAAGCTGAATACTTTTCACTGAGTACTCGGGAAAGCTGCCGTGCAATGCAGGAGAATGGCACAGCGGGTGCATGTTAGGATCACAACCCAGAAGGGAAACCATTTTCACTTCTTTACTCAATGTCGTCTTCAGCAGCTTTCCCCTATAACGACACTCTGCTCTCTCCTTTACCTTGTCATCTGCTTCCCAAAACTTCGTGTATCTGAGCTCAATGTGTCACATCGATACACAATTCAAATTTACACAGTTATTCTGGCACGCTTGTGGAGCTCTGAGTCGTGTTGTCCAGTTTTCTGTCGGTGTGTTCTGATCTCAAGTGTTAAACCTCTTCTCTCAGATGGCAATGAACCGGTGAAGTTGAAATACATGACTTGCTGTTTTTGTCCATTTCCTGCGGTAAAGAAACCGACGCCCGTGTAATAAAAGACTCTCTGTAGGATTGCTGTGTCAAGACAAATTCTGAACACCAAGCAGGCTGCACAAAAATGCACTCATACCAATTTACCTGAGGGAAGGGTTTCCATTTCTCTCGGTCCCGACAACACAGCATCTTTCAGTCTCTCCGTTAACAGGACCTTTGGAACAAGCTCAAAGTTGCCAATTTCCTACGCATTTCTGTAACTGACTTATCCTGCCTCAACAACTAGAGAGCAGAAGAGCGTGTGGGCTCCTTCTTCCACCAGGACAGCTTGCAAGGAGAAATAAAATGGTTCAATTATCCACCAGTGGAGAGAGCCCGGCGCCTGGGGATGGGACAAACAGCAGCGTCCTGGGAGCAGGGAGACAGATTGAGAAGCAGGTGTTCTTGAAACTTTCCCTGCTTGCAATTCTGGGAGCAATGTACAATGTATTTCGTACTGAGCAAGTCTCAGCTGCTTCAGGAGGTAGCTGCACACATGGCTGGTGGCTCGTTAGTCTGGGATATGATTCTAGCTGTGGGTCTTCTCGCGAATGCAGACGTGTGAGAGTTCCCGGATTCCAATCCCAGGCGAACCATCATTTCTTAAATTGACCAGAGCAAAAATACCTGATCAATTTTCTCAAAAAGCCGCTTTGTTAAATAAGATCGGACTGCCTGAATTAGGGACGGCGCGGAGCTGCCATTGCGGTGAACACAGCGAAGGGAAACACTTGCTCAAAGTGAAAACAAGTAATCCAGATTTTTCGCCCACGCAATCCGAGTCTGAATGAATCTTCCACCTGTATTCCGCTCAATTCTGAGGGTGATACTTCAGGAAGCGGGGAAGTGAAGTGATTGCAGACGGCGCTGAACAGGTTGAAGTGAATGGTGCCGTCCTGAGGAATGTCAGCAATGAAGGGAGATTGGAAAGTTTGGGGCAGCTCTCTTTGGAGAACAGAGAGCTGAAAGCTGGTCTGATTGAAGTTTTCCACGTCATGAGGGTTTTAGACAGAGGAAATAATACAGTGAAAATGCTCCCAGGCCTGAAAAGATCGAGAACGATTTGGCAGAGATTTAAAGTCATCAGGAAAATAAGTAAAAGTGACATTATGAAGACTGTTTATGCACAGGGAGTGGGGCCAGTAAGTCGCTGTCTGACAGTGACAAAGAGGCAGATTCAATGGACACAAAAGGGAATTCGGTGGGCATGTTCAATGTAACAATGTGCAGATTTACAGGGAGAAGGCGACAGAATGAGACACGTATTTACATATTGTGTTGAACCAGCAGAGCTAAGGTGGGCTGCATGGCCTCAGTCTGCACTGTCACACATTTTGTGATTCTGAGTGAAATCGGAGTTAGACCAAGAGAACGTGGAAAATTTGACAACGGATATATTCTGCCCAACAGGATACTCCATCACAGCAATGAAAGTGTTTTGACATTATCCTCGAAGGTACATGACACAATGCAGATTCAAAACCGAGTATTCATTTGAATCACTGAGTAATGTGTTTACAGTTATTCAGTTGAGGTGAGCGGAGTTGCGCATTGGGCACCACTCCAGTTGATAGGTCGAAGCCGTTTTCTCCTGTGTGATAGTCCCACCAGCACTCCAATTTGCTGTGCTTCAAGTCAGTAGATGCAGATTGCTGTCCCATACTGATACACGGGCCACGATGACCCAGCTGTGGTGACAAGCTTGTGAAGGTCTGAGTGCTCTTCTCCTGTTCTTTGTCGGCCTGCTATGAACCGAGTCATCAAACCTCTCTTCTCCGAGAGTAGGAATAAACTGGTGAAGGTGAAACACATCAGTTTCGGTGTGTTCCATGTGCAGGAGGCCCTGCAGTAATTCCCCACGCTGTCTCACACAGCAGCATCCTCTCGGTGAATTACACTTGGCAAAAAAAACCTATTAAACCAAATCAGTGTCCGCCACTGGATTTTACTGACACTGTTTATACAATTCAGGCTCACCGTTAATGTGGAGAGGGGCCGTCAGACTCTGTAGTTTCCGCTCCTTCTGTTGAATAAAGATAATTTTAACAGTGTCCAGTGAGAGGAAAGGATTTGTTGTTGGTGGTAAACATTTCTATCTGAACTCGCTGTCACTCTGCTATGACAGGATGAGCTGGGACCTCCTGATAGATTGAAACACACAACTGGTAATCTCTAGATTATGTTGTAAAAATATCGGTATAATGTTATTCACACCGCGCTGTCACCAACTGAACGAAGCGGCTGTGTGTTTAAATCGCTGGATGAACAGCTTGTGTTTTCATTCTCACATTGGGGGTAGCTGAGCATTTACCCAAACACTGAGCACACCACCTCCCTGACACAGCGTTCACAAATCAAGCTGACAGCAAAGCTTCACGTGTGATCGAAAGTTTCTGCAACGAAGATTTGGCTCAACAGATATCGGGAGTGAACGTAATCCTTGCTTGATTTGAAATGTAAGAAGCAGACTTTCAGTGAGCCGGACGCGATTTCAGCACGCAACCGACTGACTTAGAGTCAGACGCGCTACAGTTGCGCCACAAGCT